>NW_009221220.1:45006-59309 GCF_000690835.1 Fulmarus glacialis | reverse complement strand
TCTTTCCCTGGCCTTACAGGGTTGCATTACTTTCTGCAGAGCGGTGCATCTCCCATAGGTGGGATGCCAGTCTGCCCATCTGCAGGCGTTTGATGGCTTGAAAATGAAGGAAAGACTCAGCTTCAGAGCTGAGTATTAAGCACTGGTTCTGATTTTAAAACTGTTTTGGGGACAGTAGAAAGCTTGATTACAGTTGCATCCCTTCGTTCATTGCCATTTGTGTCTTGTCTTTGGCCTTAAAACAGCAGAAGTCAGTGCCCACCCAGAGCTGCGGGCACCCGCTGCCTTCCAGTCAGGTCACACACCCAGCAGCTCAGATTACCCCTGTCTCCTCAAATAACACTGGCAATGGATTAAGCTACAAAACCCAATGCTTTCAGCCTACTTCTGGCCATGGGAAGAATCTTCGCAGGTCCACAGACCCTCACGGGTCCCTGTAAATCGAAAGAGTTCTACCTGCCTTTTGCAAGCTGGTACACAAAGTGTTAACTTCTAATGTAGACAACTGCCAGATCATTTAGGACCTTCAAAACCGATGCCCAGTCACAACATCACAGCTAGAAAATCCTTTGATGTGATGACCGGAAAAGACCTCTGTTGATACTTAAACACCAGCTCCCGAGTCTACTCAGCCCCAGCAACAGAAATGTGCTACATTCAAATCCTCAAGTGAGGAAAACATGACTCAGGAACAGTCAGTAGGCAGCCAAAAGTAAAGGCTGACTACATGCCATGGCCAAACCCCAGTGAAGAGGAAGCCTTGTCTGTTCCTGAACCTGAGGGTTCCTTGTCTGTTGCCACCTGCAGAGCCAGAGCTGGGATTGTGCCACAAAGGTCATATCGTCGTGTCACTTCTCTGGCACCGAGTATATCTTGGGACTTCAAAAAATAGCTTAAAACAATTAAAATTCCCTTTGAAATCCTTAAAAAAAAAAAAAAAAAGAAAGTATTTGAGGCACCAGAAAGCAAGGCAGAAGAGAAGGAAAACCAGTGGTCTTCCCGTGGATTTCAGATTTCACTTTTCATTCTTCAAATCGTCTTCATTTCTTTTTGTATAACACACCTTAACCCCAAAGCCAGGCAAACAACAATTCTCCAGTCATCCGCTATAGCCAGGTGGCAGCCAGAGCAAGGTAAAGGTAATTTAATATTATCCCTTTCTAATTTCGTTGTGATTCATTATCAAATGAATCAAATTTTTTGCTTAAAAAAAGAATTACAGCTCTAGTCCATCTTTTTCTCTCAGAGGGAGTTAACTGTTCAGAGTAAAATTACAGAAGCGTAGAATAGTTTGGACTGGAAAGGACCTTTAAAGGTCATCTAGTCCAACCCCCCGCCGTGGGCAGGGACATCTTCAACTGCTCAGACCCCCATCCAATGGGGGATGGGGCATCTACCACCTCTCTGGGCAACCTGTTCCAGTGTTTCACCAGCCCCATTGTAAAAAATTTCTTCCTTATTTCTAGTCTAAATCTACGCTCTTTTAGTTTAAAACCATTACCCTTTGTCCTGTTGCAATAGGCCCTGCTAAGAAGTTTGTCCCCATTGTTCTTATAAGCCCCCTTTAAGTACTTAAATTACTTAAATTATTTGAATTATTTAAATTAAGCTCCACCAGTCGAGTTTTGTACTTTACATTAAAACACAATTCAAATCCACGAACATTATACAGGAAGAAGCAACACTAAAACCCCTCTGCCCTCTTAAAACTGCCAGTGGGTTAGAAAGCTGACTCAAACGTTGGGTTTGTCACAGAAAGCTGACTCAGGTGAAATAGCTAAAGGTCCAAGCCTTTGTCAGGATGCTGTCTGCATGAACACTACCAATTAGACGTGCTATCTTGTGTGCATTACTCAACTTCTCATTTGCCAGTATTAAAATGTAGGTTTTGAGATGGCCATCACTGATACCACCAGCATGGAACCTTCTTTGAAGAAAAAGGCTGGATCTGCAAAATTGAAATTCACAGCAGCAAATTTTAGATTTTCACGTCCCCTCCCCAGTTTTCAGGAAATCAGAAACCAAGTTTTTTAAAGCCTAAATTGAATAGAAAAAAAAGTTTTCTGCATTTATTTCAATGTGTCTTGAAACTTAGTATTTACATCTGGTCTCCTTCAACGGTTCTTGGAGACAACAGCTACCTAAACGTGAGCTGGACTCTGAGGACTGAGGTACATCAAGCCCATTCATTAATATGTCATTGTGGCTGTTTTATACAAATTTGCTTTGCCATCAGATGACTGTTTCTCAAGTGGACATATTGTAATACGAAGACAAAACATCACCGATTTCCCAGGAGGTGCAGGGACTATAAAGACAAGCACCTAAGATAAGTTAAGCAAGACAATCTAAATGTCAAAATTTAGACCCTGGAAAATGAAACTCCTTCAAATACACCAGACTCCTTCAAAACATCAAATATACAAAAGAAATACAGTTCTTTGAAGTGCACCCCTCAGTCTCTAGTGTTGTTCAGATTGGTTCATTGTTCAGAAATCCTTGAATATTCCCTGCAGCAGAGGCTGGGATTCAATTGACCATTGCACAGGAAGGAGTGCAGGGTCTATACAAATCTCAAATCCCTTTAATTATGCTTAGTTTTATTTGGTACATTTACTTTTCTTTCTTCTCCCATTGGTTCCAGTAAGTCTCTCTGTCTTTATTGTGAATTTCCTCTGTAACTTGTTTCTTTCTTGTATAGGTTACAAATGTGTCTTCTTTACACAACTTCTACTACATCATGGTTGTTACTGGAAGGAAAGGGAAGGATATTTAAACACATACTAAAAAACCCAAAACTTTTTTCCAAACAGCATTTGAACATATTGCAAAAATACTGCAATTTATTAAATTAATTATGAATTAATTCTAAACAAATTTTATTTGAATAAATTCTGAAATTACTTTAGTTTCATAGTAGCATACATAAGCATGTGAAATTTTTTAACCCTGACTGGATAAAATACCTTTTATCTGAAGAAATCAATCATTCCATCCTTTTTTTCCCCCATTCTTGTAACCAAGTGTTTAACAACATGCAGACCTTAATAAATGACATACACAAACATCTGTCCGTAAATAGCAGCAATTCCATCTGTCAATAAAATTGTTTCTATTCCCCCACATTGGGCTTTGGGTTCACAACGCACAGGCTGGTCGAGCAGATGACAGCACACAGGAAGACTCCCATTTATTGAGACTGGGGATTACCATCTGGTTTTCTGCTCCTGCTACAAACTGAGCCCTAATAATAGCAGAGGGGGTGTGTGTGCTCAAAACACAGAAACAACACAATGTCCTTTCTCCAGCTGAGCAGGTCTTTTAATTGTTTTTTTAAATACTATTCTTAAATACTCAATTCCTCTTAGGAGGATGCCTGTTCTTTGCCTTATTAATTGCTCTTATTTTGCCAAGTTGAGTGATTACAAGTCCTGTGGCTTAGGTCACACTCAGCTGGATCTTATTTACTAATCCTCCTGGCAAACAAATTAGAGAGTGCCCCCTCACTGAATGAATTAAGGAGGATTCCCAGTTCACTATACATTTATTGAGCTAATGGCTATGTTTGCTTTGGGTTTCTTAATGTGGGCAAGGCTCCCAAAAGTGATACTGCTGATCTGAATTCTTCTGTGTGCTATTGAAATGATGCTCTGGCCACTTCACTTACCATTTGTTTCAGCTGCTTAGCAACAGTGACAATGGTCCATCAGATAGTCAGTATCTCCAAAGGGTACTGAAAACTCAGTAGTTCATGCTTGATGGCCATGCCAGACACACTTTAGTACCTACTGGTGCTTCTAGTCGCAATGTCCTTTAAAAATAAACGAGAGATGATCTTTGTGTTTCAAAAAGTCTAACCTGTAGTGCACCTAGTGTATCTTCCACGGGCGTGTTTTGGATTTTAGCACCTCAGGACAGCGCCGTTCCTTTTCTTTTAGCTCCTCTCTGATCCCTAAATCAGACACTTTCTTATCTCTCTCCCTTCCTCCCTCCCTCCCACTCACCATGGTTTTACCATGGTTTTAATTTCTCTATTTCCTGACCACTAAAAATATTAATTGTACTAGATTGATTCTAAAATTGTGTATCCAATGGTAGGCACTCTTTTTCCTGAACAGCTTTAAGCAAAGTTGTGTACCATATGCACACATATGGTGTGAACGGGAGTACATATTAACACAAACTTTTATTTTATCCAAATGAAACCTGAGCGCTTTCAATTTGCAATTTCATTAGTGAAAAATGCATCTACTGATATAGTGTTAGGATTTTACATTTCTGTGTGAATGAACCTGAGAGTATAGAAGAACTTAGGATAAACCTTGAGGTAAGGGGATAAGAAAAAACACAGAGGGTAACTTACTTCCTTTAAAACCTAGAAGGGATGAACGAATATCCTAGCATGAGTAAGGGGACTGTGACATTTACTTAGCCTGGTTTTGGAAATGGAAAGTTTCTGCTTACAGCTTGGGATCATCAAAAGCGTATTTTCCACCCAAGGTCTTCCCTTTGCTCCTTCATCTTTCCCAGAGAATGGTGGGAGAAGAAATTTGCATCTGTAGCTGTGGAGGAGCTCTCGCAACGCAGCCACATCGCTCCAGCTGATTTTCTCAGTCAGAGGCTGAGCCCAATCCTTTGCTCTCTTTCACAGCGAAGCAGGAGCTCTGTTTGCCATCATCCCCATCCATAGCAGTCTGGTGGGAGCAACAGGTTTCTGGAGAAAACTCAGTGGTGCAAGCAAGGCTGTCCAGGTGAAACCAAGACTGCCAGCCCGTGAGGGTGTGAAGCTGCTTGGCAGATGGACCTTGCCCCTCCTGCCTGCCAGGGACAGCGAACACAATGGCCACGTTAAGGGAGGTCTCTGGGCCAGACTTTATTCAGGAAAATAAACAAAAAAGACTGAGCCACTATCAAACAACCCTCCGCCTTGCTTTGGGCACGTTTAAAAGGAAACCCCCTAGCTGCAAGGGTCAGTTGTACATTAGCCCCTACCCAGATCACCCTCCTAGGAAACGTACCCCAAGTGCTTTCTGCTGGACCATGGTACTGTTCTCACTGCCTGCAGGGAAGCAACCCCTCAGGCTTTGGAGCTATTTTAAGGAAATAGCTGAGGAGGGCTGGTTGTTTCCATACACTGTTGTATGGTCTGTACCCCTGGTACGCCTATCAGCAGGCAGAAATCACCCCCATGGTCCTCCTCCTGTGCAAGTCCCCTGCTGCCTCCCCAGTCTCTCTGCAGCCATGGGTTTGCATCCTGGAAGCAGGAGAAGAGAGCACACCAAGGGGTTGTCCTGCTGCAGTGTCTCTCTCAGAAAAAAGAATAAGACAAACCAGACAACAATAATTGCAAAATAGCCCTGCTCTGAAATTAGGCAAACTGCCAGAGAGCTCTTATAAAAAAAAAAAAAAAAAAAAAAGCTGGAGATTCAGCTCTCCCACATAAACAGCTTCCTTTCAAAGTCAGAGTCCAGTGCATACAGGCACACATGTGTATACATGCTGCTCTTCTTCAGCAAGCTTTAGAAATCAAATGCGTGCCACCCATTCGGTGTTAGCATCGTTGTTGTCATGGTCTCTGGCAGCGCCACCAAATAGTGCAAGCCTGAAATTTGGCACTGTGGGGGATCTGTTTGGTCTGGGTCATTAATTCATCTTCCCAGGTTCTGTCCTCCCAGGCAGGAGGAAAGGAAATGTTATCAGAAGGTGGTGCCTGCTGCAGCACAGGGTGCCCTCTGGCCAGCAGGACCTCGTCTCCACCAAACATCCCCACGCCCTCAGAACAGAAAACTCAATGTTCTGTATTCTTATGGCTTGGAACAAGCAAATATTTCATCACAAGTTGTACATTTCTAAACTGATCTGTCTTACACAACATCACTATGCATTCAGGCAGTTCACTCTAATTATCACTTTATAACATTTTGCATCTGCTTCTGTTAAGGCACTGAAGTTGCTAGTACGTTTTCTTGAGTTGTTTTATTTTTAAACAAATTGTTTCGGTGCCTGGCTGTCAACAGCTGCACTCTTCATTTTACGCTTTTTACGCTTACACTCATTTTCTGCAGTGTGTCCTGATACTGCAGCTCAGCTTCAGACTTGAACCCACAGAAATCCTTTGACAGGCTGTCGATTAGGCTTGCAGGTCATCTGCAGTTTCAGGTTTTTCCTCAGACTCACGGAATTTGTTCTTGAATAACAAATAATACAATTTAAGCCCTCACGAAAGTGTGGCAACTCTTAGGGGATATTCTACAAGGTTTTCTCAGTGTGCCCAAGAGCTCTCCAGCCTGAGCCAGAAGCAGGCTGGTAGACGTGGGTGAGATGTTTGACTCCTCGGAGTTAGCTGGTATCACCCACTCCATCATTCACCCAGGCAGCAGTAGAGCCTGCCTGCTCCAGATAACCTTGTTAACATCTAAGCTCAGCCAGTGTTAGGCTTGGTATTGTCAGTAGCTCAAAGTAGGGAACCTAAACAATGAGGTGGATTGGAGTTAAAAATCACCAGACAGTGATTGAAGTGGAAGGTTTGGTATTTGATCACTTCGGTTCTTGACACAGTGTGAAAACCTGAACAACAAGTTTATTGTAGATTCCATCCCATTTGGAGTAAAATAATGAAAGACCAAAGAAAACACAGAATACAAGTATGGCACTTTAAAAAAATGGTATTCTTGTAAGTTTATTTTTATAATTCCGAACTAGATAAATTTTCTATGAAACGTTTCAATCATTTTTAAAAATAACAGTGTCAGTATCCAATGAACAAACTGTTGTCTAATATATCTCTGTGGCAAGATCTATTGAAAACAGTCTACTGCAAAGTTTCTGACGCTAACGTTCATAGTTTCCTGGTTTCTTTCTTTCTGTGGTTCATCAGCTCATTTTCTTAAGCGTGAATTTGTTATTTCTAGTGGGATTTTTTTCTCTCTAAGTTGTACCAATAATAATTTAAGATGGCCCTACATCATGTTGTACATTGCCACAAACCTGGGCTGGCTGGCATCCATTAACAGTGACGTGCAGTGACTCAGGTATTAAATGGATGAGGATGCTTGTATGCTCCGTCATTCTTCTGTTGGTGTTTAACAACACTTAAGACAGTAATTAAGTAATTAGATATATATCGATATTTGCTTGGTTCAATCTTCCTGAAAAAACACATGGGCAATATCAATTTGGACAAAACTCAGAGATCTAAATACCTCAGGTGGAAAAGTTGAAGTTTGTATATCTGAAACATTGAATTTCTCTCACGTTGCTATGTGCGACAGCATTACTGCTGACAATAACAGCAGTTGTTCGTCAGCAGCCAGCGCTGTTAGAATACTCTAAGCAGTAAGGTGTAAGCAAACCACCAGTGATGCATACTGTATTTAATAATTTTCAGTCCCAAGCAGGACACAGGCACCTCAATTTTAAGATTTGGATTTGGTGAAGTATGATTCTGAGACTGGAAAACAACAAAGGTGTATGTTGTCATATATAGGTGGGATTCCATGTTTTTCATGACTATGCGGGTGACAAAGTGTGCCCTGCCCCGGCGGGTGTTCTCTCAGGAAGGCTGTGACGGCGCATGCCTCTGGGCCAGCGAGGGTTAAGCCGTGTAGACTGCCACTCTGAACAAAGGCTCTATTCATGTGTTTTCTTCCTTGAAGGGAGTGAGAGAAAGAAACGTAAGTAAAATATAGCAAAAGCTGTTGTGAAACAAGCCCATTGCTGTTCTCTGAAAAACAAGTATGTGAGGATTCATTTTTAGAGGCGTGCTGAAGCAGCAGGGGATCCGGAGGGTGGCCGCAGCCACTCTTCCTCCAGGGGCTGTCACTGCCCTGCGAACGCCAAGGACTAAAATCGGCTGGCTTCTTAGAAGAGGACGTGGTGCTGACCGTGTGCCACAAAAAATGTCTGCTGTACAAAACCACAAGCTATTTCCCACTCCAAAGCAAAATCTTTAATAGTAGCTGTTCTTGCAGTAATTGGAAAAGTTATTCTGATTCCTTTTTTTCTGGAAAAAATATCCCCAGTTGCAACTTATGCTATTGAAGAGCAGTTTGAAGATCAGTCCAGCTGATGTAAAAAAACTCAAAATCCATTGGAATAAAACTTCTTCATTGATTGCTCAGCTGGGGTCAGAATAACATGGTCTATTACTGAGTGCTGATTAGTGAAAAATCAAATTAATTCAATTGTTCTCATCTATTGCACTCAGAGATGTTATTGGCGACTTCTATTCAAAAGATCTTTCCCTCACCAATGATACCAAGTGAATCACTCAGTCATGTTAAGGTTGACATGAGGAACATTATAAGCTGGTGTGACTAGATGAGAAGCACAGTGAGCTATTATATCTGTAGTCACCGTGTGAATTAAACTATGGGTAACTCTTAGAAGAATTTGCCTACGTGCAGCAACAGATCCACTGTCATCTGAAGTCTTATATAGTCATCCACAGTGGTGGAAAAATAGGTGTGTCTATTATATAGTTCTGACAAATTATCAGTATTATCAGTAAGCTGTGGTAGCACCTCCACAATCCTCTGGGAAGGTGAGGTCTCAGCTGCCCTAGGTCCAAGAGGCGTGTGCAGTAAGATACGTTTTTGGTTGAAACCCTACAGTCTAAAGGAGCGTCCCTGTACAGACCTACAGCAGAATCATGTCACTGCTGCAATGCAACATGTCGGATGGTATTTGGCCAAATCATCCAGTCCCTCTGCATTCGTGCTTCCGTGCGTGGTACGAATGTGAAGTTGGACGTTGGCACTTCCTTTGCCGACGCGCATGAGCCGAGGCACCAGGGACCACGCTGGAGGGTGGGAAGGATGGGGAGCATTGGCCCGATGTCAGCGCTCACTGCGGTTTGGACACTGCAGAAGAACCCCAAGCCTCAAAGTCTAGGGAGGTAAGTCTCCACAGGCTGCAAAGGTGGCAGGTGAACAAGACAGAAGCAGCCGTAGTGTTTTGCATCAGTATCTTCTGTCAACTTGACAGCGGACACAGTCAAGGCTTGATTTGCACTAATGCTCACTCCAGATGTGCACTCACTTTGGAGAAGTCGGGTATGGGGACACAACAGAAGCTACAGGAGTTACACTGACTTGATGGATGACTGCTGTGCAAAGAGAACTCCTTCCTGTCAGCACATCTAGGCTTGCGGGGTCTGGAGGGTGGCTGCGATCTCAGACAGGTGGCTGTCCGTGGAAATGAACATTCATTTCATGGCCAACTGAAAGGTCAATTTTCAGCTGACAATTAAAAAATAAAAAAGCAAATACACCTATAGAAAACAACAGATAATATGTTTCTATGGTTCATAGCAGTGCTGACTAATTTTACTACAGACAATGAGTTTATTGATTTTGGCAGCACTCCTTTACCATCAAGAAAATAGTTATTACAGAAATTTTTAGCGCTGATTTATTAAGGGGTGGTTATTTAATATTTTGACATTCAGTGGTTAAAATACTGAGAAAAGTATGGGACTGCACTTCTTGCAACTGAAGGAATGGTATGGGATTGCAGTGTATTGCTCACACACCTGCCTACACGGTTGTTAATGCATGCATCTTAGCATAGAGCTCCAGCAGTTTCTTGCAACTGCACCAGAATGCGCTTCTAAATGAAGTCAAGAAAAAATAATTACGAATTTCAAATAGCCCTAGGTAAGATCACAAAAAAAAATTTGGAACATACAGAGCTGTGGACTTTATGATTTCTTATATATACATATGCATGTATATATATATATCTGTATGTATCACTGAAAGCTACTAAATGAAATCACACTTCATTAAGCTAAATTTTGTAAGAACACGAAGGAATATATGTCTTCATATTTTGCAAAAATGTATTTGTGAGACTGCTACATCACAACTTTTAAAATGACTTTTATTCTGAAAGTGCCAAAACCCATTAACGTTAAATGAGACTTTTCAAAACAGGATTCAACCTTTTCAATTCAGTTGCAACATGTTTTATTTGAAAACACACACTGAAACATAAAATGATGACAATAATTATTCCTGGAAGGTATTAAACAATTCATCCGTATGCATAAATTGAATTATGGCTCTGGCAAAGGTGCATTACAAGCAAATAGATGCAGTATAAACACTTCATACTCCTTTAGCATCTACTGCCAAGGTCCTCTAATAATTTTAAATCAGTTCAGACTGTTGCTCTGAGATAGTCTGCCTGTACTCGATTACATACGCACAAAAATCAGAAGATTAAAGACATTGTAGAGAGTACAAAAGTGATTTCTTGAAAAAGTCAGCAAGGGAAAGCCAGAAGTGAAGGTATTGAAGACTGCACGAGCTGCAGTCCCAAGGACGGGCTGTTCAAATGCCTGAGCAATACGGAGAAACCATAGGGGAACTCAGCTGCCAAGAAGTCTAAAGGCATTTCAACAGCACATTTGTGAAGTGTAATTTTGCAAAGACTTATAAACTGACCAAATTGGGCAGGTTTTCCTGGGATTAGCAAACGACGTGGCCTTGCCATGAAAAGTGCTGCTCTGCCAGACTTGATGTTCTGCTACAAAGCGTAGTTTTCCTCATGGAATAAATGTTATAATGTTCCTTGGATATTAATGTTGTTAAATAACAACAATAACCACACGGAAGCAGCTCTCCAACATGGAAAATTTCAATATTTACACAGAGCAAAGCTAGCTGCGGTGAAAATCAGGTGTTAGAACAAGAAGGGATGAGGCAACGCAGCAGTAGTCAGTGTTATGTCCTCCACCCACCTTGTGGACATACAAGTGTGTATGTTTTGTTGCTATGCCAGCTACAAGTCAGCACTGAAAACTCACTGCCCATCTACAACTATGTGCTTCAAGTAAATAATGACAATTTAAAAAACGAATGGAAAGGTGTATCAGACCAGGAGTTTCTTGGTTAATACTTCACTGAAAAAACAGTCAGAGATTGTCACCGAAAAAAAGAAGTCCTCCTTTTTTCTTACCCTCCCCATCATCTCCTCCTCTGTAACAAGCAGTGAGCATTGCTGCTCTGGTCCCACGCCGATCTCGGGCTGCTGAACTGTGTGAGTAGGACTTTGGCATGATATGGAGCTCATGTGAATGTTTAGCTGTGGTCATGACAGGGGGAGCTGGGGAAGCATGGTAGAAATGTGGGGACCCATGTGTTTGCCCAGGTTGCTCCAGTCTTTATTCTCTCTGGAGTTCAGTTCCCAGCCCATAAAGTGGGGTCACCGCTTTGACCCACATGAATGCTGTGGGGGTAAATGCATTCAAGACTGGGAGCTACATCCATCTTGCAGTAACGAGGAACCACCAAAACCAGTGAGTACCTCCTGGACTGTCAAAGCCTCCTTGCCTCTGTAAAAGTGACTGTGGCATGTAAATGAATGCTGACCTTGTTGCAGTACTAAAGGACTTGATCAGTAAAAAGGGACACCCCCTGACACGTTGAATTTAAATAACATAATGGTCAGTTTGTGAAGAACAAGTTAAATGACCTAATACAACTTTTTACCTTCGGTCTGTATAAGGCTTACCTAGGGTGCACGCAGGTGCTGGCAGCAAATGTAGGATGAATTGTGAATCTCCTGAACTAGGGAAAAGGCTCTGTCTACATTTTGTCCAATGTCTTTGGAGTCTCTCTCTAGGATATCTTCCACAAACCATGTCCAGAGTGCCAACCTCATGAAGAAGAAGCAGGACACTTGGAAACCATATGCAGATGGACTGAACCAACGAGGAAAAAGGGGAGAGAAAGCATGGATAGGTAGGTAGGTGATGGAGCATGTGCTCTACAAACCCAGACTGCCTTAAGCTAAAGCAAACAAAGCAAGCTGGGGAAAGCTACAATGGTTTAGATTTTCTAAATACAACATTTTTTGTTTTATTTTGAAACAATTTTCCCTTAAGGAATGTCCTTTCATTTTAATTTGCAGAAGGCTGACAACTCATCCTATTAAAATCTTTTCCTTTTGCTGGAGAGAATTTTTTTTTTTTTTTGGCTAATCCGAAACAATATTTTTCCTCCTCATATTCATCAACCACCTTTCAGTATAACTTCCTCACCATTTCAGAGCATGACCCAGCCCAGTACCTGATGGGAGTTTTGAATGAATTTTCTCCAATGGACAGATTTTCCCATAGTTGTTCTCTTATTATGTTTGCTAGATGACCTTGTCTGATCTGACATGGCAGTTTGTGTGCTTTGGGAACATATCTTTCTCAAGTGCTCAGACGACATGAAACGGACATGGTGTCTAACTCAAGCCGCTCAGCGCCAAAACACGATGCTGGAAGGAGATGGGCAAGTCATTGAGACCCATCCCTCTTTGCTAGCAAGCTGTAGATGTTTAGTTCAGAAGTCTTGGTAGAACATATACTCCAAGCAGCTCAGAAAGCTGCCCAAGGCCCTCAGGACAACCTGGAGGTCTGTGGTAAAAGACCCAGCCCTGCAACTGTGTGTGTGTTATCTGATGGGAACAGGAGGGAGTGAGGGCACCCCCACCAGCAGGGCTGAGTTCCTCTCGGGCACAGCAAGAGGCAGAGACTGTGAAAGGCAGCCAGGGAAGATTTGTTTTAGACTTAGGTAAAATACTTTCTACCAATAAGGACAATTCAGCCTTGCTACAGATTGCTGGGGAAAGTAAGGATCTCATTCAGGAAAGTCTTCAAGAATATCTGTCAAAACAGCACGGTTGCTTCATCCTGGGGTTGGATGGCCTTCTGTGGTCCTGTCCAGATTCCTTTCCATATTTTTTCTATAGATCACAAAACATTTGTTAACTGTTTCTTCCTCTCCTACCATGATTTATCTACAGAAATAATTTCTGAAATAATTTTCAACCATTTCCTCTGAAACAGCATGTTGTACAACAGACTGTTGTGCAAAGCACTCTCAGCCTTTAACTGGAGGAAAAAAATAGCAGCTGAAACATCATCTACCTAAGATCTCATCCACAGGCACAAGAAACCCACAGAAATTACAGGGACCCTGGGCATCTCCTGAAACAATGGCTTTCAAAGAGTTTAGCTGGATCATGACTTCACACCTCATCTTTCTAATCACCCCAAACTAGTCTGTGGGCCACCTTACCCATTTCTGGGAGCACATCTGTCCCACACATGCTCAAACCTATCCCACTACCCACACACAGAGTCTCCAAAAGCTTGCGTTGATTAGCAATTCTCATAAAGGTGGAAACTCTCTGTGATGTCTGATCCAGGAGTCTCTGCTTGCTAACGGGCATAAGGTCAATGCACGGGGGCCCATGAGTGCCAATGACACAGAAGCAGCTTCAAGAGGATGCAGGCATCCATGTGGCGGTGGAGGTCGGTGCAGGCAGGGCACTGACATCAGCTGCAGCCCTGAGAGCCTTGCAGGAGCATTACAGTGTTTTGCTCTTCTGACACTGGTAAAATGAATCACTCTGGTAAAGTTAGAGATCCATCTGTATGTGTATAGCTGGGAACAGGAAGAGAAGCTAGTAAATAAGACTGGATGTGTTATGGCTAGCTGTCTTTTTTTCCATTTGATCACTTTTGATACCCATTTGATAGATGACTGCTTACTTTAGGCTATTAGGCATGTTTGTTATACATGAGGATTCATGGACTTTCAGCTATGCTTTTTTTTTTAACTTGCTAGAATTATACTGAGTATTAATTAAGATTCCGGGACTCTGCTTGATGGGGAATGGAGATAGTACTAAGTATCAAGGTGCTGGGTAAATGCACTGCTCTCTACTCTGTGCTAATATAATGCTTCCTTATATTAAAAGACAACACAAACTCACAGAAGAGAAATGTGGGTAAATAAAGTGATAAACAGAATGGTAAATCTAAGTATAGGCACATACATAAAGAAATTAAATTTTATAACTTTATTATACATGTATAATAAAGCTGAAATATTTCCAGAGGAGCAATTTTCCGTTGGAGGAAAAAATTCTTCTGTGGAGCTGTAACAACATAACAACAACCTCTACACCTTGTTTGGAAGAGGAAAGTTTTCTTAAAATACTGAAGGCCAAGTAATTTTATTCCATGAATTACTAGAAATGCAGAAAACAACTAACTGTGGGCAAGTCCTGAGAACTGGCTCATCTCAGAGCTTGTTCAGAGAAATGATCTGAACTAATTTATTCACAGAAGGTTCACACCGAACATCACACTCAGTAACCAGCAAAATACAATTTTAATGATGATTACTTAAGGTATAGAAAAAGAAAAAAAAAATCAGTGAAAGGAAAGAAAAAAAAATGAGGTCACTTTGCACATAAATCTCTTCTGCATAGTTCTCTGTCAAGAGCTTTCAACAAGGGGC
>NW_009221220.1:0-44978 GCF_000690835.1 Fulmarus glacialis | reverse complement strand
AGGAATGCACTCTTCGGGAAATCAGACCAAAATATAGTGTTCCCCAGATGGGTGGAAAGTCCCATCTTAATGCATCATAGTAGTTACAAATAGGCAAGAGCAATTGCTTGTAGGATCCTGGGAGTGCTTTTCGGGTTTGCTACTATAAACAATAGGCAGTTAAAGACAAGCAAACTTTAACCCTCCCGACGAACTGAAGTGCTGAACTCGATTGCTCAGAAGGCTGCAAGAGTTCTCCAGCAGAGATTGTCATGAGTTGTCTAAACTCACTGCATAACCTGAAAAAGCTTTTTTTTTGGGTCAGCAGATCTCCTGAAACCTTGTGCTAGGACACTTCCCTCAAAAATGTCAAGGAGAGCAAATCTTTTAGGGTCAAAAAGGGATGAACGCTACGGTCTTCTGTGGCCTTGCTAAACGCTCTGCTTATTCATTGGAGAAGTGAGTTGGTTAAAGGGTAGTGGAAATTCCTTTTGTTCTTCTCATTGTGTTTTTGAAAGGCCAAACACCTATCCTCTGGATTTTCAGAAGGAAAATCTCCGTATTTTTCTCCAGGAGAGAGATAAATTGGAAATGGGAGCCTTCCTATAACACCACAGTGTTTCATTCACTGTGGAAGTAGACTGAGGCTTACCTCTCCTCTCTGAACTTTCTTCTGACACTTGTGCCTGTCGCAGGCCCTCTGAAGTCCTGCTGCCCACCAGAGCCCCAGCCGCAACCTCAGAGGGACAAACATTGCAGGACCAAAAGTCGGTGCTGCAGCGGCCAGCACCGCACCATCCAAGGTTCCCACCCTGCAAATCAAGTCAGATTGTAACAGATCTCCTTCCACCTACTGCTCTCCCATGTTGGGTCGAATGATTCCCAAAATCATACCTAAACAGCCCAGTGCAGAGCATGGATTCAAGCCCTCTGAGCCCACACATAGGGGGAATTTGGAGTGTTAAGTGTTATTTATCTTGAGCTTCCCTTTTTGCCTTCTCTTACCTGCCCGCTTTCATTTTCAAGGTCTAAGGAAATTGCAAAAACAAAGACATCCTGGCCCCAGAAGGAGGGGATGTGTGTGAGGCGTGCTTATGCTGTGCCACCCTTACGGGCAGGGATTCGCCCTCCATCTCCTGGTGCAGCTGGGGCACATCCAGGCCCCCGGCCAGGCAGTGGGGCTGAGGCAGCCCACGAGCGTGAGCTGCCCCCATGTGCAGGCAGCAGCAGAGCTGTGCACAGGTTGCGTTCCTGCAAAGCTGCCCGGTGAGACAGTCGATTGCCAAAGCACCCTCATTGCAGCTGCTGTAGGCTTTGGCTTCCTCGACTCGGAAAATACAGGAAAGCCAAGGGGGAGGAAGTTATTTCACAGTGATGCCTGCAAAGAGTGTCATTGACTTATTTATTCTTCTGTGAACACCCTAGCTGGATGACTAAGGCAGATCTGCAGGCTGATGGCCCAGAAACAGCAGAGATAAATTTCGCATGTAGGGGAAAGATAAGATAAGTTAAAAGCCATACACAGACTGTTATTTTCCCAAGTTCAGTGGTTTACCTCACAGGCTAAGCCCTAGCCAACACCAAGAATATAGCACAGAGACTTGCTCAAGAGCTTTTTTTTCTGCCTGTTGCCCCTCTCAGGGTGGGGTAACTGAGATTAGCTGCACCTGTGACTTCTTAAATTAGCAGCTCATAAGCTCACCTTAGCTTCTGGATCTCTCAGATGTGAGAGTCAGGGTGGCCTGTTTCTTTTCCTGGTTCCAGCTCAAGCTGCTGAGATGGGGGCTGCTGGTTTTACTGCACCTTTTCCTTCCCTCAGGTAAGATGTTTGCACTTGCAGGAGCAGGGGGGTAGAAAGAAAAAGGAAGAAAGTGTCAGGTGAAGTAAGTCTGCTCTGGTAGCTTGGGCTGCTGAGCTCCTACTGGGAAGGCAGGAACCTGCCTCTTCCCTGATCAGAGGATGGGTCTCCGAGGTGGGATGCTGCAGTGATTTCTGAGGAATTGAAAAAAGACTGGGTGAGTGTAGGGGGAAAAAATGCTTCTTGGTTTTGCTTCAGGCCTGTTTATGAGAAACCTTTCTGTGATCAGAAACTGTCAAGCTACAAAGCAAAGTGGGTGTGAAACAATCTACTGCAGGCTAACCAGTTAAACTGCAGCTAATATCAACCTGGTGTTAAGTTAATACAAAGGACATAAGTATTCTGTTTTATTTGTTAGACACTAGTGATATTCCCTGGGAGGCTCTATCTGCAGTGCAAGCGTTGGTTTTAGGCTGTTCTGCTGCTCTCAGCCTGTGATTCCTTAGTGCCAGTGAAGTGCTGTATGGCTGTAGCAGAGGAGATGCTCTGGGTGCTTATGGAAGCTGATATGCCTCATCCCAGCACCTCCCTGTGGAAACATGCCACAGGACTCTGCAGAGGGCAGGATTCCCAGCCCATGTGTGTACATGCCTGTGCGAGCCTGTGATTGTAAATACACTCAGCCTCCTGGCTGAAAAGGTCCAAATATCTCTGTTTTCTGGCCTTCCTCTTGGAGCACTGGAGTTACCTTTCAAAAAAAAGGTGCTTTTGTTGAATGTGACTTGGAAGTATTAAGCCCCGGGCAGCGTGTGACCCTGGCACCAGACAAATCCCTTTTGAGTCCTCGGTCATGTAATCCTGTGTGCACCATGTAGGGCGAGGTGGGAAAGTTCTCCTTTTCCCATCGTGTTCCTATCCAGCTAGCTAGGCAGTATCTGACACAGAGGTATTATGCATTGGCCATTATACAAGCCATTAGGTTCAAACCCCAACACCCTTGTTTGGCCCTTTAATGGCTGTAGCCATGCATTCCAGAGTGTGGCCCTGCATAGTTAAAAACTTGTATCTTGACCAATCTTATGCGCTTTGATTTTTTTTTGGGGGGTTTTTTTTTGAGCATATCCTCATTCCTGTACCGTGATATAGGTGTAAATGTAGAGGTTAATGCATCTCCCTTATGATACGGTTTGCAGTAGGAGAATCTTGCTTCTTTCCGTACCACTCTGAACAGGCCAGTCCCCATAACCCGTCAGCTGGCTTCCTTGGCTTCCCCACCACCATTGTTACCCTTTTCCAGCCTTGACTCTGCCAGAGGCTGTATTCTGTGGGGCACATCAGACCTTTATTCCATGCAAAGTTCATAATCCTTCAAAGGGTCAAAATTACTGGAAGGTGTACAATGTTGTTTCCTTGTGCTTTCTCTCGCCTAATTAGTTTTGGTTTGTAATTCTCGTGGTCTAGCACAGCATATTCACATTTCCATCATAAATGCCACAGGAAAGACATACTTCATACCCAATGCTCTTTTTAAATGCTGAGTTTTATCAAAGCTGGGAAATAGCTTAGGTGAGTGACCTTTCCCTGGAGGGGGGCCATGTCAAGGCCTCTTCCCTCAGTGGATGGGAGGAGATCAGAAGAATGGGGACAAGTGTCCAAGCAATCTTTGCAGGGAGTGACAGCATGTGAGGGGGACCCTCACTCAGCAGTCAAGTTTGATTGAATTAGTTGTTCAGGTATGCGGCAAAATGAAACTTGAGAGAGAGCAGAGAACCTGGATGGATGTGTTTAGCTGCAAAGAGAGTTAAAGGAATAAGGTTTGGAGGAGGCAAAGATAATTACACAAGGTCACTCACTAATGTCTGTGGAGTGCTGGGGCAATTGGGTGAGAGGGAGGTGCAAATCAATGTCTTAATTTAGTTGGATCTGCAGTATCTCTGTGCAGCCTGCTGGGGTAAGTGTTTGGTTAAGTAATGCTATAGGGTTTGCTCTCACTGTAGTAATAAACTCTAGAAATACAGTGAAATTCACGTTTACACGTATTGTGATGGAAAGGGTATTTACATCATCCTTTCCATCACAGAGAATCCACTCTGATAATATAACCAGTGTTGTGTCCAAAAGAAACAGCAGAGAGAGCAACTTGCATAGCATAGGAATGAGCCATAGTGCAAGGGGGAAAGTTTTGATCCTTGTTCTGTGGGAGTGTTTTCTGGTCAGCAGTGACCTGAGTGAGGGCTGGACTGTGCCCTCCTTCCCAAGAAAGTGCATGATGTTTCTCAGCTATCAAGTCCTTCTCCCTTTCACCCTGATGAAAGTTGAAAAGTTCAGTGGGGTGGATGGAGCCAGATCCCTTCCTGAAGGCTGTACAACTTGGTAACCGGAGAAGGTGAGACATGTAGGTTTAAACCCCTGTAAAGATTTGAACCTGACTTGCTGCATCACTTCGCAGTGCTCTAACTGCTGAGGGAAGGGAGCTATAATGCCCCCCTCCCTCCAGCCGTGCTCTCTGAGAGCACTTTTATTGCCTCAAACTCTTGCACACCCAACAGACCAATTCTGTGAACATAGGGGCATGAGCCAAGTAACTTGGTGGTCTCAGGTCTGTAGAGGTATAGATGGCTAAGGGAATTCATGACTGCTGGTGTGCTCTAAATGCCATGCCTAGGAAAAAAAAAGTATAAATCCTAAATCATGTGGGTATTTCCAATATGTTACCTCTTACTTTCCTGCTTTGTTGTTTCTTCTACTTTATATTGGGAGGACTGTACCTCACAGGGGACCAGAGAGGTAGCACTGGCTTGTTGAATGAGGGTGTGGATTTCTGATCCATGGCTTAGAAGAACCTTTCCAAATGTTGGAGATTCCTCTTTGAAGTTTCTCAAGTGCAGCTCAATGTAGTCAATGAAACGTGAAGGCAATCTCCTCCTCATCCTATAGAAAAGCAATGCAGGACTGCAGTCCCACCACTGTGGAAAAGCAGGGAGGAACTGTGCAAAGTATGCTGCCAAACAGCTGGTTTGGGCTATTCCGGACTTCCTGGGGACATCAATACTGAACACGTGGGCTGGTGGGATCACCTTGCTGGGAAACCTCCCTATTTTACATGTGAGGAGTTCTTGGTGCTGCCCTGTAGGTGGAAGCTGAGACATGGTGGTATGAGGAGCAAAGCAGTTTTCCTAAGACAACACAAAGACAAAATACTCTTTACAAGTTTTCCCCAGGGTCTGCCTTGACCTGGGAGAACAACTTCGGTCAGGCTAATTGGGGGAACAGAAAATTTAGGATGAGTTTGCTTGCACTGAGGGTGTGGGGCCTCTGTTCTGTGCATCTATACTAGCACAAACCTCGAGTCAGCAGAGTCGCTCCTGATTTATGTGTGCTGAAATGTTAGCAGGATCCCATCCAGTGTCCTCAGCACCTTGTGCTTGCACAGCCTTTTCCTTGTTATGCGTGAGGCTGCTCTGAGACGTGTTCTAGGTCATCATTTAACTTGTAATTGAGTGCACATTTGTCCCGGTGCAGGATTTTGCCTGCGCTATGTTCAATGACCTTGGACTGACCTGAGGCCTCCATCCAGGTAGCTTTGCAGTTACACAGCAAAAACTGAGCAGCTTCATCAAGTGGTGCCCCTCTGTGCGCACGTGTTTACACACACATGCGTCGTCTTTCCTTCCATCTCCTTCTCTCCCTCCTCTTTTTCCATTTGGTTCTGCTTTGCATTTTATTTGCAATGTATTGTCCTGTTGTGAGTATTGCTCATGGATATTGAGTTAAGGTTCACCAAGGAGTCTGTCTGGCATTGAAAAATTAAAATTAAATTTTCTGTTTTTCGCACTCTCAAAGCCCTTTATTATGAGCTAGGGTTTTTGCTCCAGGGTAGTAGGATGTTGGGAAGAGCTGAAATATGGCACTGCTGAGAATTAATTAGTATAAAAACTGCACTAGTACCCAAATGCGTGCTGATTACCCCACCCTCAAAGGCAAATGTTTTTGCAGTTTAGGTCATAAGTGAAATAAGCATGTTGAATCTCACTTCACTATGTCACACTCTTACGGACTTTCTTCTCCACCTCAGTGGTTTCCTCTAGATGCGTGAATTGTGTCCTGTTGAGAGCTGGGCAAAATATGTCTGGAAACAGCAGCTCCCTCCCTTCCTCTCCCCCAGAAAATAAGGGAGTTGTCTTGCAAACACCAAACCGATTTATTTCAAAGTGTTTCAATTTGGCAGATAGCAACAAGAGGACTTTAGTCTACTCACAGTGAGGAAGGCGGTATCTCATTTTAAATCTACAAATTGGACTTGCTGTACATGAGGGATCTGAGTTTGTCCTCTCTGCTTGCTGCGGAGAGATACGAGAGACTTCTTGCACATCCCAGGCATGTGATTTCTTTTCCTCTAAGAGTCCCTACAACACTGGCTTTGCTTCCACACTTAAATGATTCACACACTAAATTGAAGAATCAACTCTGATTCTGGTTATGATGTGGTCTTTAATTAGCTAAGGAAAATAGCAGCCTCTCTGCTCTTGAATTCCTTTGCACTTCCCAAGGATATGGTAGTGGTTAAATACCCTGCCAGTCTGGAGATGAGCAGCTTTCGGGGTTTGTTGGATTCAAGAAAGGAATGACGTGAGAAAGCCCTATCAGGTGAGGACCCTGCTGTATGTAACCGAAGACTTTTGTCTTTTGTGGCCTCCAATCCTCTCCTACTGTTTGCAAAACTTACTTTCTGTCTTTAGTTATCGTTACACTTCAGCAAGGGGAAGAGAGATCTCATTTTTGCTGCAGAGCACCCAGCTCTGTGGCACCTAGGCCTTAATGACAGGCAAGGGATGAAAGCTACAGGAGGTACTGCCTTCCCTTCCTGCGTCCAGTTCCGTCTGCCCAAAACCGTGTCCCAGTTCTGGCTGACGGCTTGGTATGACCACTCGCCCCTTCATCCACAGGACACGTTCTACACCCTTGTAAAACCTCTTGATAGCTTTGTGGTGCAAAACTGTGTGATATAAATCCAAAGGGCATTCTTTAAGGTAAGGCTGTAAAATGTACGCAGGGCCCATCCCACTTTGCCTCTTACTATTTCCCCTGTTCCTTTGCGGGCACCTGCACAGCATCAGGGAAAACTGGATGCATGTCCCTTCTGAAACAGAGTCCTATTCCAGACATTTAGTCTTGGGGAAGATGAAGCTCTGCCTCCCTGTGGGGAAACAAATCCGGCTAACCACGTAGCGCAGGGTGGGGGTAACGCCAGCGCGTTGCACGGTAACGGCTCGACAGTGTTTCCTCGTGGCCTCGCCTATTAAACGTGAGCATGTACGTGACCAGGGAAGGGCCCAGCTGCAAAGCCCTGTGCTCTGCCCCGAGCTTGTGTAACAACAAAGAATGCCTCTTCCTCTGACAGCCAGGTAAGCCCCTGCTCTGATGTACAGCTCTGGCAACTGCTTTGCTGCTGGGGCTATGAGCCTATCACCCGGTTTTCTGCTTGCCAGCCCAGAGCAGCCATTGGGCTGCAAAAAGAATCCAAAATGCTGCATCACTTGTTCTTCTCTCTGCCATAAAGTCACTTGTGCACAGTTGAAGCAACCTTCTTTGGTCTGGATTTCACTTCACTTTGCAGCTACAGGAAGAGTCACAAACTACTCGGGTTACTTACGGTAAAAGCAAGTATGTTTTCCTGGTACGCATTTGGGTCTATTCTTGTCATGTGTGGTTGCTCTCAGAGCAGGAGGTGCTGCAGCCCCCTCTGTTCGCCCCTCACCCTTCCAGTTGGAGCAGGGCTGTATGCGGCGCTTCCAAGCGACGTGTTTCGCACCAGGCAGCGAGTTCAATAAGCTGCTGAAATTTGCTAGATCGTACATGGGGCCGGGGTTTGGGGTTTTTTCTGTCTCTGTGCAGTTGCTGGTGGAATGCGTTTCCCAAGCCCCCATCTGCAGGCCTGTTTATTTTCTCTCCTATAAACCTCTTCTTTGTTATCTTATGCAAGATGGAGAACAATGGGGAGCAATGGTCTGAAGCTGAGCAAAGCGGGGGTAAAACTAGGCTAGACGTCAGTAGCAGTTTCATAACTGATGGAAACGAGTATGGGAGTATTTGCCCCTGGGAAGAGGCTGAATCTTTTTTCATCAGACTCAAATGAGGCAATGCAAAGGAGGAGGAGGATTCTATTAAAATTAGAAGGGGGATGGGAGGGCAGGGATTTGCTGGCATGACTTGGGCTGGAGGAACTCTCACAATCTGTCCTGCCTGTTAACTCGGGACAGATTGAAGACTTGATTACAGGGTATTTCCTGTTAGAGAGGCTTCAGCGTATCATCTTCCTTACTCACACGTACAAAGTCACCTGATTTATTAAAACCTCAGGTGCTGCCTAACCTCTGGGGGGGATGTCTGGAAAGAGCAGATAGCTGTGAAGGTGCTGGTGTGAGCATTTAAGCTGAGCATTAGTTGACATTTGCAGTGTAGAAAACGAGAGCTTTGCCAAACTGGGCCTGAACGTTGGCCATGGCCAGAGACCTGCACCTGGTCAAGTTACAGTGCAAAAATTTATACAGTGCTACTGTTAAGCAGCTGAGCCCCGATAGCTCTATTTAAGGCTTGTACTTATGAAGCAACTGGAATAACACGTTGGCAATGGTGGTAACTGTGCTCCTCTCTGGCACTTGGATTTTGTTCAGGTTTTTGGCCAGGATCTCAGCTGTTCGCAAAGGGGCAAAGCAGGGCTCTGATAGTGGTTCTGACCACCCCTGGGAGCAGAGCTCCACCTGACCTTGGGGTTGTACTTATATCTACACCAGCAGATTTCTAATGTGTCTTCTTCCTCCTCAGCTATACCTCCCCCACCTTTTTTTATTTTCCCCTCAGGTCCAAGTGGGTAATAGACTAAAATGGGAATTGCCCTTGAGTAACCTCCAAGCAGAATGCTCTCTGTGACATAGCTTTATAAATGGATTTATAAATGTTATGTGAAGGCCACCCCTGGCAAAGGGGCCTGACTTCTCTAGTGGTGTCCCCTGAGCTCATCCAGGGCTGTGTTGGCACTAGACTTATTCGGGAGCCTTGCCTGCTCCTCCCATGAAATGGTCAACCCTGTAGCTCTGTGCCTCAGCTCTGAGGAGCACACCCTGACCCAACAGAAGTGTCTCCATGAACTGCACACTCTGGTGTCTTCCTGTTCCAGTCACTCCAGGGATAATGAATAGCAATGGTAATAAACACAAGCAGATGCTATAGACTGAAGATTATGTATGACCCATTTTCCAATGGCAATACACGTTTTAGTACACGAAGTACTCTTTCTGTGTATGATTTAGTTTCTTCTCCAATACCTCACTAGTGTACCCCCTCTGTGGCAGAAAACTGGAGTGCTTGGGCACAGAAGGGAGGGAAAGTAGCCTTCTGCAGATGTGGGTATAGGCTGACGCACCTACAGGCTGCAAAACTTGTTGAGCAAACAAGTGGTCTGAAAAAGAAATTCATGCTGAAGGAGTTAATCTTCCTTACTCTGGTGTCCATGCTTCTACCCCCATGTTTCAGAAAGCTGAGGATGGATTGAAGGAAATGTCCAGGTTTCAGCCCAGCTACTTCTGCCCGATTCCTACCTTTTCTTGGACCTGCCAGTGTTCTGCAGTCTCAAAGCATGGTAGAAAGTGGTATTTAACAAAATACAACTTTCTCCTCCTTTAAAACTTAGCTTCCTAATTCAGTATTGTCTTGGACAGGAGTTTATACAAAAGCCTGTAAGAATTTTGAAGTGAACAGAAATTTTCTTGGGTGAATATCAGTTTGTGGAGCAGGAAAGAAGTTTAAGGGAGTTTTAATCTCATGAGATGAGGCTCTCACTAGTGCTAGCTCCAGGCTGGCTCCAGGTTGCCTATGCAACGCTAAGCAATACCATCCTTGTATAGCAGCTCAAATATAGATGCAATATAGTCATACGCTCTCCTGTGTTTTGCTGAGGTGGGGGGGGGGGGCGGGATATGAACATGCTTATAATGCTCTAGGGCTTGAACTAGTTGCATGTGGAGCCAGTGGGGGTGTACCTATGGAATGCAGCTCATGTATGCAGCTGAAGAATACTCTGGTCAGAGCGAAACAGGCTTCACTGCATGAAGTGGTGAATATATCTATATCTATCTATATATCAATATACATTTGTGCATATATATATCTCAGATCCAATTAGTTCCCTACTCCTAACTTTCTCTCACTTGAGCTATGAAACAAAATGATACTGCTTCACATCTACTGAAGCAGAACTTCTTGTTTCAAATTCAGTGAAGAATGGGCCATTGAGCGAAAATGATTTGGCTTGAACCAGTAAGCCTGTTTTCAAGAGAAATCTTCAATTTTATCAGCTATCAGTTTTGAAGTTTCAATGCTCAGAGTTCAAGCCTCCTAAGCCAAAATCAGAGATTCAATAGGTTAAATAGATTTGCTCTTCAGTAGCAATAAGAGACTGACAAAACAAGAGGAAGTAAATGTCATGTTTTTAATGCTGATTTGAACAGTCTCCCATGAAGTCAAAGCACCAAACATTGGGTCACTTTCAGCAAAGCCTAATGGCACTGAGTTAGGAACCTGCCTGGACACAGCTTGTTTTCAGTATTCATCGCTGAAGGGATACTCTGGATGGTCACGCCACCTGTGGAGAGGTCAGATTGAACAAATGAGCTTCTCAGGTGAAGCAGGATATCATATCACTAATGCAGTTGTCCTGTGCCTAGCAAACCTCTTCTCTTCCTTGCAGTATACAGGTGGCCTTCATGGAAGGCTCTTCTGCTTATTCAGAAGCTGCCTGCTCTGAATAATCTTCCCTGTAGAGTTGGGAGGCAAACTTGTGCATTTAAGGAGAGGACAGTGAAGGACCATTTTTCAGGCCTACAGACTGCATACCTGAAGGACAGATGGGGGAAAAAACAACAAGAGTTTGAATGTCAGCTATCCTCACTATATTTGTGGATTTAACTCAAGTTAGTATAAGTGTTGTAGGGAAGGGGGATGGCTTCACTATGTGCATTGTGGAAGGGGAAGATTTCTTTGTTCAGATGTCTAGAAAGACCCTCAGAAATAAGGGCTATATTTGAAGGAGAGGTAGAGACACCAAACTGTACTACTTTGGCTCATCCGCTTAAGAGCTGGCATGAACAGGTCTGGGTCTGGTATGGTGCTTTCTCCAAGTGGCTGCCATATCCAGGTCCGGCTGTCTTCCAGCTCCGCCCAGATGTAGATGCTCTGCCAGGTTAATAGCACCAGTGGCAGAGAATTTACAAAGAAGCTTTGGGGTGACCCAGTTCAGGGGAGAAAGGGATGTTCATGGCTGCATACTACCAAAGGTAGAGATGCTTCAGGCTTCCTTTTAAAAACTGCATGCTCAGGGAAGTTGCATAATCCAGGATCATTATAAAAGGCAAGAAAAAAATTCCCAGGGTCAACTGCAGGTGGAAAAATAACACCGTGTTTGCCCATTATTGACAGACTTGAGGGAGAGGTAGTTGGTTTTTGTTGTGGGTTTTCTTGTTTGTTTGTTTGAGAAGATGATGCTAAACCACAAGCCCTGGCTTGACAAACACTTTCCATTAGCAAAATCAAAAATTTCTGAAGAGCATTCTCAGGTGCACCATGGCAGCTGGCTGCCTTGCCTTACAGCAGAGCACAACAAATACTGGCATTTATCCCAGCTGTGAATTGTTCCAGCTTGGGAAGGATACATTTCACAATATTGAAGTTAACTAACTGGAAGGCATCAAACACTTTGAATTGGTTGTGTCAAAACATTTCATTCCAATATTCAGCCAAGCTGAAGTGTTTACACATTAACAGATTGAGTTGGTTCAAAAAAACAAGCCACAACACTTTGGCTTGTTTAGTTTCAGTATAACTTGACAATGTCTGAATTGCCAGTGTCACAATCTTTGCTTTCCATCTATGGAGCACACTTGCTAATCAGATCTCGCATGTTCAAAGATCTGAGTCCTTTGAGTGAAAATGATTCAGGGAGTCAATACAGCTTGGAATAACTGGTAAGGAAGAATATCCATGGCAGAGACTGGGAGTACAAGATAAATCAAGCAGACAGATTAATGTAAAACTGGCCCAGCACAATATTTCTAAATTTCTCCAAGAGGAGAAGAAACCATTTCAGACTGAGATTTCCTGGAATACTCATATTTTTACAAAATCTCCATTTTCTCCTCAGATGCTTAACTTGCTAACTCATTCCACTGATTGCAAAATCCTGTTCATCTGGGCTTACTCACACCATCAGAACAACAGATTTGCACACAGTACCCATGGTAGCTGATAACTCGAAGAGCCAAAGAAAGCTGGATTTTTCCATTCCTACTGGCATTTGCATCACTGTGGATGAAGGTTTTGCACAAAGTTGACTAACTTAGAAGTCTTTCTGTATGATGGTTTGACTTTTTTCAGATATATATTGCTGGATGAAATAAGAAGTCTCTTTAGGCTTGGTAACTCATCTGTTGCAGTGTCAATTCCAGACACTTCAGTGTGAGAACACATAGTAGGCAGATAAATGTTTAGCTGCTCCTTGTATGGCAACATAACTTTACCGAAAAGGCTTTTTTCACAGTTAAGGTCAGACTGTATTTAATTTCCCCAAACATGGCACTCCTGTGAAAAATAGAGCTGGCAATGTCCATTCTGTGCATGCTGTTTTCCTTGCCCTCAGTGGCCTCCTGTGACCAAAATTAGTCTAATAAAGCAAAGTATTTAGTTTATTAGTTTTTTGGATCGGTGGCTTAAATAGTTCTTCTCCTGTGTGCATTTGCATCCTTTAACTTTGCTTCTGGAAAAGGCTCTTGCATTTGCACCGAGGTTACATTCCATGTATATACTCACTAAAAGTTTAAATGGTGTTATAGCTCAACTTAGCTATGAAAACCCAAACAATTTCAAATACCAAAACACACATAAAAATCTGCTAGGTTTGTGAGAACAAAGTGCTGCTAATTTATGGAAGGCTGTTTTAAATTTTAAGAAATGAAAGCTTCAGAGCACCTGGCTGAGCTCAAATGTGAAAGATGAACTCCATTATGATGCTTTTAACTTAGTTCATATTTCTTATCATATTTATGCAGCACAGTAAGTGGTTTATTTGTTCCTTTGCAGCACTTCCCCCATCTTTTTAGCAATGGTCAATGTTTTAGAGTGCTATTGATGCTGCTATCCTGTTTTTCATTATTTTTAGTGCTTGAGCACACTACAGTTTGGCAAGTCACAGATAATCCAAGGTAACAAGAGAAATGCATGGAAATTAATCTGTAGCATTTGGCTACACATTGAGTGCCCTGAAAAGGGGAAAGCATAAAGTTTGGCCATAAACAGCAGATGCTCTTTAGCTGAAGGGAAAAACAAATGGCCTCGTTCTCTGGAAGAGAAGATGCTGGGCCAGTCTGAGCCTTCTGGTGTAGCGCAGCCTTCAGGTGAAGCAAAACTACATTGGGTGGTAAGCTTTAGATCACAAGCAGCAAGAGATCAAGCCTTGTTAGTTCTCAGAAGAGATAATTAGGAAGTGGTCTAGCAGTCAAACAAGCTGCACGGTTTTCTGTTTTCTGCTTTCCATATAAGAAGGTACAACTCAACATGACAGCAGGAGAGGCAGATTGCTGAAGAAGCATCAGAAGAAAGGCCAAAACAAAGTTTCTGACTGCTTGTGGTCACTAAGATGTATCCTCTTTTATGAGGAAGTTGGTAGGCAAATTTTGATGTTCTCACAAAGTATTAAGCGAGAAGGAGCAGAGCTCTCCCTAAATTAGCCCTGTGGTTTCATGTAGCAGTGTTCTTAATTCTTAGCCTTCCACATCGCAATTTAGGACAAGTTGCCTCTGGAAACACTAGCTTTACAATCCATAAGCCATTGTACTCAAGCAGCAACATGGCTTGCTGAGTGCTGGAAGTGAAGGTGGGAAGGAGGGGAAAGACAAGAAGGTGCTCCTATTTGAATTTAATCTCTGATATCCACACTGCTAGACAGGGGCAGTGGTACACCTTATGAGTGGTTGAGACTGTCATTACAACATAGAGCAGAGATGGAATAGCCAGATACAGTCACTTTCTACTAGGTGGGCTTTTGACATCTGAGCTGTAAGCAAGTATCGCACACTTTGCAATGGGTCCAGGAGCATATTCAAGCTGCATTAAAGACCTCCCATATTTAAGCCTTACCTTAAAATAAGGTTGTTTACACAAAAATTAATATTAAAAGGAATTGTTTTTTTAAAATCCTCTGAAGAGACAGGAATGTTCTGTGAGGATCTAGGATTCCTCCTGGACTTACATTAACAGTTCCACATAACGAACGTTTTTGTTCAGGGCTTCAATTTCTTTCATCTCTTTCTCAGTAAGGGAGAAGTCAAAGATCTAATAGAAGGAGATGTTAGGAATAAGTTAGCATTTCTTGTCATAATCAACATTTGTATGTTCCAGATTTCAAAAGTACAGTCCCCCTTGTCCCCCCGTCTCCTCCACAAATCCATACTTGCTTGCATTTATAGGAAAGTCTTGAGGACATGAATAAGTGCAGTCACGTTTGCTTACACTCTTTTTCAAGAAGAGAAAGGTAGTCTAGCAACCAGCTTTGAAAGCAATACATTGGCAAGGCAAGTGGGGAGCAGTGTGGGTACTGAGTGCTGCAAGGGATACAGGAACAAATTCTTCATCTTATTTGGGTGTGGTGGTCAAGCCAGATGCTTTCTGGTGGTGTGGTTATGAGCCTTTCTGGAACACCTGTATGCAGCAACCCTTCCCTAACAAAGCTGCCCCATAGCTGAAGACTGGGCAGAACAAGTCAGTCATTCCCGAACACCTACAGCCAGCAAGCTGACCTACTGAATTACTTCATCTCGCTTGTGCTGCTCACTGCAGCAACTGGTGCTCTGGGATACACCACCAGCTGGAACTTTAGCTACTCCAGAGGGTTAAAAGACACCAAAACTTCCTCTCTGCTTGGCTCCATTATTGTCATATCATGGTATCATTAAGTGATGGGGACAAAAAGCACCAAATGTGGCAAAGCTTGACATTGCTCAAGCCTTATATCTACACAAAGAAATGAGAAAATCGCCTTCTACAGGTGCAAAGCCAATGTAAGTGGATCCATCCATGCACCATCGGGGCACAAATTTACCTGGAAATTCTCTCTGATGCGTTGTGGATTGAAGCTTTTTGGGATGACCACCACCCCTCGCTGGATGCTGAAACGCAAAGCAACCTGTGCAGCTGTCTTGTTGTACTTTTTGCCAATGGCATTCAGCACAGGATCCTTCAGTAAAGGAGGGGAGGACACATTTACCCTGGAAGAAAATTGGAAAAAAAGAAAACAAAAAAACCCTCCTTATCTTTAATGTCAAAACGTAGAGGCATCTTCTTGTTTGTGAACAGAATACTGCACCTTTTTGACAAGTAGTATGAAAGATGGGAGAAAATCTTTGGCGTTTAGGTTAGCAGGCTGTCAAAGGCAACTTCCTATGTGATGTCCTAATGCTGACCTAGTTTCTACTTCCTCACCTAAGCCTCAACGTTCCCAGTTACAGACACTTGCTTTCTGTTAGAGGAAACTTAAGGTGACCTCCTATACAGACACCTGGCACTTCTTGATGACAGCATGCATCAGGAGTGTTGCAAGTTTACTTTCACAACAGTAATATTTAGACACTGAAGTTCAAAACCACTGAAAAAATGGGGACAAAGGTGTTTTGCACAAAGACCCAGCAGGGGAGAACTATTATTCTTTTCCTCAATGTTGTCCTTCTACTAGAAAGTAACATGGGGACTTACCATGTTTCATCCCTTGAGGTTCCCAATGGGCTGTACCCAACAATAACAATGTCGTGTTGTCTGCAAAATTCTAAGAGTTTGGGTTGGGTGAAATAGGGATGGCATTCGACCTACAAGAGTGACGTAGAAAGAATGATTAATCAACAGGACCAGATACAAAAGCAGATGGTGTCCCAATATTTGTGAGCTACAGACCAGGTAATGCTTTCAGGAAAGGATGCATGTAAGTTAAGGAATAGGGAAACTAAATCTGTGGTTCCTGTTCTAATTGTACGTTGCTGGGTGATGGATTTTTTTTTTTTTTTGGTGGATAGCAGATCAACATCTGTGATCGTAATTTGGCTGCAGGGAATTTTTATTGGCCCCCAGTGGAAAGGTGGCAATAAGTGGGGGGGATGGAGGTGAGGGAAGCTCACTAGAGAAGTAGGCTGAGACGGCAACCCATCTAATATGGGTCAGATCTTTGTTTCTCTGCCTCTTGCATTCGGGATGACTAATTTGATGTTGTTTTTAGGGGAAGTGTTGGCGTAAGCTGTCCCAGATAGAAAGGTAAGGGGAGGACATGTAAAAGGTGAGACATCTCCATAACGGTTATGACCTTGATACGAGCTTTGCCCTCCCACATTGCAAATACTGTGCATCGTTCCTTTACAGGCAGGGATTTTCTGGCTGTGTTCTCAGTCTCTGAGAAAGGGTTGTCTACGAGGTGACAGAGCAACCACTGTTTGCAGGCAGTCTGAAGCTAGCTGGCACATCTATGCTTGCTGGCTAGCTGCCTTAAGCTGGGCTTAATCTTTTGCCCGGTTTTGCTCAAGCCCAGGAAGCAGCAGCAATGCAGTCTTAGGGGCACGCCAGAATCGGCAACTGCATTTCGTACCCGCTGGGCATGTTAACACCAGTGAAGCGTGCTGGAATTTCCTCCTCTCGCAGGCTGCTTTTCCCTGCAGGCCAAAGACAGAAATGAAGGCTATGGCCAGCCTCCCTGCCCCACCCCATGTCAATCCCAGCCTTCCAGGCCACGCGCTGAGGGTGGGAAGTTGGTCCCAGTCAGTCTCTGGCCTCTTCTCTGATACTACTAATGTGGATATTCGTTTGTGCCAGATGAGTCAGAAGAGCTTCCCAATGATTTCTAGGAAATGCAGTGAGCTGCCAAATGCCAGAGTCAAAGGTATTGGGCATTCAGATGGGTCACTGCCACTTACTGCTTTCTCTGAGCCCCGCTACTGTAATTTAACTCGGACATGCCTATTATCCTCATGGGCTTGTTCAGTTCAAGTCAGACGCTTAATTGGGTCTCCTCTTTAATTTAGGTTTTACTTTAACTCTCACTAACGTCTTATAGGAAAGGCACAAGAGAGCAAGTACAGGAAATTTAGGAGTCGCTTCTAATGGCTTTTAAGCTTGGGAAGCTTAGAGTGACTCAGGATCCCTGATACTTAGGGTTGTTTTGGTTTGGTGTCAGATGAGGTAGACGTGGCTTCACGGAGGACTGGTTAGCTCTGAATGGTTTGTCTTGGGAATTTTTTGGACTTGAAGTAAGGTATATGGCAGAGATTTAAGATCTGCGTTGACTCAGCATTCAACCTTCTTACAGAGCTTTGGCACAGAGGCAGGAACTGAGGAGAGCAATCATTCCAGCACCTTCAAATATTTATCTCTAACCTAGATAGAATGAGTAATATTTTCAAGGTAGAAATGGAAGCGTGACAGTATGGAGGGCAGCATCTGTGGCAAAGCATACGTCGCCTTTCTGTGCATGGTGGCTTAGGCCACGTGTTGTCTCTGCGTTCCCTATGGGGCAGTGGCACCGTGGCAGGCACTGCCCTCGGCTTGCAGTCGTACCTGGTTGCTGACAGGTTTGTACTTAAGTCCTGGCTTGTTCAGGATCATCTCCAGCTGCCTGCGGTTGAAATTGGATACTCCAATAGACTTTGCCAAGCCTGCATCTTTACACGCTTCCATAGCCTGCAAAGAAAGCAAAGATCTGTGGAGTCCCACATGTTGGCTTGATTCCTTGGAGCATGTGTTTTAGAGATAGGTGGAAGATAGTCCATTCTTGAGACTGCAGAAAAACCTTTGCTGCAGCAGAACTAACAGCTCTACCAGCATGAGGGCTGGTGCCATCCCACTATTCTGAACTCCGTTCCTGCGTAGACCCGCTTTCCAGACCAAACCCTAATGTTTTATACCTCTTGTGGGGGTAGAATTTGTCTGGAGAGCAGAAAGATTAGTCTGAGATATATATATACTTAAGTGCCAGACATCTGCTTTCAAAGAGTTTTGCTTACTTTATGCTGCTTTAGCGCTGCCTCAAAGCTGAAGAAGGGAGAGTGAATAAAACAGATTGCTTTCCTGATAAGTCAATTTGTTCCTTTTGATTGTACAACAGTTTTTCATATAAAGTCTCTATCCAGTGAAATCCCCTAAACACCTGGCAAGGCACATCACAAAACCAGCACAGAAAACTTCAGTACAGTATAAAGTAGAAAAAAAAAAAAGAGGGGAGAGAGGAATTCTAGATATTTGGCACTTCAGACAAATCCTAATAGCTGAGAAATACTTATGAATACCGGGTATGCATACATGCCCTGGTCTTCATTAGCTTCATCTGCTGGATTGTTAAGGGGAAAGAGGGTCCTTTCCTATGGTCTTCCCCTTTGCTCCCAGAAACTGCACACAAACGATTCGGTGACTGTTTGAGGCAGAGCAGACCCCACCGTGGAGCTGGATGCCCCTCCTGTGGTTTTGTTATTCCTTTCTGTCTCACAGGAGGTGAAAGCAGGGAGGTAAGAGGCACCATGTATTTGATGACCTCTACTTGGCCTCATATGCTTTGTATCACTTAGTGACAAGTCAGCAAATACCATCATCTGGAGCCATTTTTTTTCTGCTAGCACCATACTGAGAGAGTGAAATTATCTGGATTGAGTTTAGCCAGTTTTATTTAGATTGATGCTATTATTTGCAGGCACTCAACCACCACCTATTTTTCTCTTGGCTTATTAACTAAAGAGAGTGGCCTGCTACAATATATCTTTTACAATAAGCACCAGCTTGAACATAAACATAAGTGTTGGGACAGCTGTTGCTTTCAACATTTGAGCAACTACCCTGTGAAAGAGAGGAATGAACTGCATCAGCCAAAGACAAGGGTAACATAAACAGCTAACGTGGAAGTCCCCATTCCCCCCGAGACCCAGCCTGGATGGCTCAGCTGCTAGGGGAAAGCCTAAGTCTGCCCTGGGCTCTCTCCCACTCTGAACTTTCACTCAGAGTTTCACTCATTCTCCATCTTTCTCCGCTGCACCTCGAGTACAGCTAAATTGGGACACGACTATCCAGCTCTGGGTGGTGCAAGCTGAAGTGGAGCATGTAGTAGCCCATGTTATCTCTCTTGGTGTGAACTGGGATGAATTAGTGATGCTTTTGCAGCAGACCTGGTGCAGAAGGAGAGCTGACCATCTTTGGCCAGGAATTAAAGAGTGCCCAAGGCTTAAAAAGGCAGGAACGTGCGGAGATTGCTAATCTCACTTTCTGCCTCACCTCTGAGATCCTGACGCCAAGTGGCAGTAGGCTTAAGGAGACATCTGGCTATAGGTACTAGAGCACATCACAAACAAATTTAGGATGCAATCTTTCAGGCAAATGCTACTTCCCTCCAAGTTTTCTTAGCAGAAAAACCTTACAATAATTAAATTTAGGAATGGGTGAACTTCTTCTGATGGCAAGGGTTTTGGGGGTTTTTTGTTGGGTTTTTTTTGTGGTTTGGTGTTGGTTTTGTTTTGTTTGTTTTTTTTTTTTATGGTGAGCTTTAGGGCAAATTCTGTTTTTTCTTGAAGGTGAAAAGCTTCCTTTTTTTGAGGAGGATGTAGTCACTTCTTAGGGCTCCAACTTTCTCCTGCTGTAAAGATCTGATAAAGAGGAAAGATTGGTAAAAACCTACAGATACCTCAACTAGCAAATGTAGAGTGCACACTGTGAAAGAAGGAATGTGGATGTCAGATGTTTCAACAATGTTTTACTTTGTTATAAAAATAATTTTGTTGCAAGAAGCAACATCCTTAGGGACAGAAGTAAAATTTATCCATGGAGCTAGTAGAATTTGATCCATTTGTCCTGTCAATATGCCTCAGCTCTGTTTATGAAGGCCACAAGTAAAACTGAGAATGAGGATCTGTGCTTTTAAAGCATATATGGATGGATGTTGTGTTTGCTTACCTCCCAAGTGGCACATAAGTCTGTCTCATGGTAGATCATTTTTCCATTTTCATCTTTTGGGTAGATTGCATCTCCAGGCTGAAAAGTAAAACCACACTTTTGCGCTTTAAAGAAATTTTCACTACTCAGAGCAAAGATTTTTCCACAGGCTGTGTTTCTACTAGCAAACAAACAAAAAAAATTCAAAAGCTTTCTGAAATACCCTAAGTTCAACAGGTCATTCATGCTGGGCTTACCACATCCTCCACTGCTAGATCGTCCTTGGATACACTTCTGAACTGTCACATGAGTGCACACTCAGGAGTTCCTGGATGGCCTTGTTTTTCAGTAAACTTTCGACCTTTATGTTATGGCATACAAGGGACTAGTCTCCTTCCAAAGGGCTGGGTTAGAGTACCAACCTGTATTCTCTTCCACTTCTTCCCTCCTTTCTTCCCAGCCCTTCCCTGGATCCTGCTTGTGTCCTAGGCACCTGGGAAGAGTACCAGCTCAGTCCAGCTGCCAACAGTTGGAGGGACCATTTCCAAGAGCTACTTACTAGCAGTAAAGGGCTATGTGCGTAGCTATAGTACAGACTGTGAACCTCTTAAGTGCATTATCCACCTTTCTTTGGGCACTAGGAACTCTTTCTTTCTATCTCTATACCCCATAAACAAGACTTCAGAGATGAGTTATGAGCTGATATCTCATGAGCACAGCTTTCTCTTATTTGCTGGTCATTTCACTGCTGTTGCAGGCAATGCATTAACACCTCCCTCCCTTTTCTCTGATCGCGATTTCACTTTTTTCATAAAAACCCTTCAGTGATGTTTGACATTTGATCTGACTGCAAACTGCTACATTTCAAAGGCCTGGGTACAAGATGTTGACATGGTAACTCCTTGGGAACATGCAGCTGTGACTAATATGATCAGTAACTGGCGCCTCCCAATTCAGTCAAGAAGTTCAAATTCAAGGCATTTCATGGGAAAAGTGAGCCTAAGGAAAACACAGCCTCAAATTTCAGAGGCCAAGGTCTAAGTTACAGGCATAAGCCTGTCTCCTCCAAATGTGCTCATCTTCCTCGAGGAATTCCACAAACACGACTTATTGCCTTTGTTGCTGTGTCTTGCTGAAAAAACATCTTGACTAGAAGAAGGTAGGTGACTGTTGGGTACATGTTTTCTATTAGAAGGCAACCTGTTTGCCATCATAACTTGAGGTGGAGAAGCCCTATTTACAAAACCACCCCATGGTATTTTGGAACAAACCATTCATCCCCGTGATATCCCAGCAGGCTCTTCAAGGACTGCAAGCTCAATGCATAGCCGTTGGACTTCTTTGAGTTTAGGGGATGAGTCTGAATTCAAGACTCTTACTCTGTTCCACTTCTAATTCATTAACTTCTGTTCAACACTACTTTTTTTTTATAGTAGTCAATAGACAGCAATTACATTAGCTAATTTAACGAACAAAGTCAGGATGAACAGCACTTGAAGACGAACTTATCTTGGCTGAGATAAGTGGTGCCAGCTATTGTGGACTTTCACAAGGATTAATCCTTCCTCCTGCCTCCAAGGAACTGCACCAGATGTTGAAGTAGAGTTGTCTCTGCTCAACAGTCTCCAGGCAATACTTTCTCTGCCAAGCTACCTCTTTATGCAAGGGAGTTCCTGAATGGAAGAACTGTGTGCGGATGGATAAAGAGGGATAAAGTGCTGAGAGAAAGGCAGTGTTTTGATGGTGACAGGATGGTGGTTACTGGGTCTTTGAAAAGATCTTTCAGAAGCTGGTCACATTTCTCAGCTTTGGGTTCTCATGGACTACACCGCACCAGTCATTCCCACAAATGCTGTTCTCTTCTCTTGCAGTTCTCTTGGAGACAGCCACGCACCTTAAACTGAATGTAAGGTAGCTTCCTACCATGCTGCCGTATGAGCACTGAAATGAGTGGGACACCACCCTACAGTCATTGCCACCATGCAGGGATCACATCGCATCACATCGTATCATGTCATGTTCAAAGTCTGGAGGCATTCCAAAAGCTACCAGACAACTTACTTGCATATTTAAAACACAGCAGTTGGTAACCACTGGGAGGAAAAGCCCTGCTCCCGTTATAATAATTTCCTCACCAACACAACTGCAGGAAGACAGGTCTGCACATCCCATTGCTTTCCAAAATGGTCTTTGACAAGCAGGCTTTCTCAAGAGAGCAATTTTAACAACTTGTGAATGCCTGTTGTATAAACAGAAGGCAATAGGAAGTCAAATAGTGAGGCCATTGGTCTGTTTTGATTTAGTCTTTTAAAATGACACGAAGATACTTGGGTGAGACTTGTTCAATGTAAGGATGAAATACCTGCTTTCCTGCTAGATCACAGAATAATTTAGTTGGGAGGGATCTGGAGATCACTTAGTACACAGGTACCTGCTTACTGATGGATCAGTCATCTGAGCAGAGCCCCCTAGAAAACCTGCCAGTGGGTATGAGCTCCCCAGGCAGAGGGCACGTGCTGGCCTGGAGGAGACCTGTTCCTGCTGGTCATCTGCCTTGCTAGGGTAGAGGGGCTGAGCACCACCACTAGGCTAAAGGGAGGAAGGACAAAAGTCCTGAATGGGGAATCTGTGTAAGGACAAAAAAATACAGGGACGTGCCAGCTAATGTTGGTAGGTCAGTGAATAATGTCACCCCAGACGTCAGCCATTCTTGATCCACCCAAAAGCACTGATGTGGTGGGGCTTTCTTCCTCTGAGTGGTGCTCTCTGAAAACAGATTCCTCTTACTCTGCCTAAAAGCCCCTATAACAGCTTGCACCGCTGGGCTCTGCAGGGCCATGTTTCATACTGGTTTCGGACTTGGACTATGAGTTTTGTCTCAAGTACTTCACTGGTTTCAAGCAGAAACTGCTTTTGCTAGGAGGCTTTTGGGGAGACAGGAAAGCACCAAGGTTTGCAGACCAGGGCAGAGCAGGAGTTCGTTAGCGTCACGCTGCACACTCCTCACCAAAGGCACGCACCGCATGCGGGATGGGTGTATTTGTGAGAGAGGGAGCAAAGAGAGGAAACCTGTCACTGTTGCAAAGGGTGGGGGTTTTTCTTTTTGTATTTGGCACAGAAAAATGTATAGTGTTCAGGCAGAAAGCGACTTCTTTTTTTCTCTCCTCTCACAGGGAAAATGAATGAATCTCTAGGACTGTTACTCCTTTAACAACTCAGATTGTTGATATAGGCCTCAGGGAGTCAGATGTACATTACTTTAAAGCCAGCTGTCTATATTTTTATATTGTGAGACAATGACCTTCACTATGTGGGAGAATGAACTACTAGAGAATACAAACACAAGCAAAGGGAAACAGGAAATTGCAAATGGTGGGAAATTTTTAAAAATGTACCCAAAAGGATTCCATACGTGGGACCGTATAAATAAAGTTTTAATATCTGAGTCTAGTTACTCCTATACAGGTCTTAATGGAATATGGCTTCCTTGGGGGGAAAAAGGAACTGCAGGTCTAAGGTGATTGCTTCATTGGTAAACTGCTTCCTATCTGATGCTTCTGGCAGTTTGGAGTCCATAGTAAAATATAATCAGAGAACTACCTTCCTTGCAAGAAGAGGCCAGTTTAGAGTTTAAACATCCCACAGAAACAATTAGCAAGCTAATTGCCTGACCCTATTCTCTCTAAGAAAAAGGATTTAATTGGTTCAAAACCACTTAAATATATTTTGAATCTCATTCTTCTAGCTTCAGCATTATTCAATTTGCCTTTACATCCTGTACTTGCAGAGCAAAATTGTAAAGCAAGGTACAAATGGCTGTGAAATGAGAAAGTTTGGGGACTTGCAAGAGCTCGTTGCAAGGGAGGGATGCAACTCTGATGTGAGCTCCTTGCATTCAGAGGTTTTGGCTACAAGTTGCCCAGAGCCAGCAGTCTGAAGGAATATCAGGCTTTAACTTTTGAGAGCGAGAGATGGACAACCCATGTTCGGGACCAACTGTGATCTACTGAAGCTGTCCAAGAGGAGCACTGGAGTTAAAGAGATTAAGATCATAACCATGATTAACCCAGAGGCTATTCATTTTTGGGGACAAAAGAAATTAACTTGGTGGCTTTTTCTCCTTTCTCTCTCCCTCTCCAAACTTTGCCCCTACCCCTTCGCTGCTTTGTATAACCACTTTCCTCCAGTGACTCCCTTCTCATGGCTCAGAGGGGATTAAGGCACATGTGCTGCTTCAGCTACAGAAATGCTTCAGCACAAGAAGTGTTCAACCCCAGTTAGGAGACCTGTCCTTCCAGTGGAGAGACCCCATGCAACACCTGCCAGTAACTGTTCTCACACCACCTATAAGCCTCTCTTTGTGTGGGTAGTGCTCAGAAACGTACGCCTGCAGTACATATCAAACATTATCTGGCCAAAGTGCTATTTTCGACATGGACTGGAAGCTGCAAGGATGATGCTAGATGGAGACCTTGGTTCAAGCCAGTCATGCACTTTTTTTGGGCAATTTTTCTTTTTACCTTGAAAGCCATTGGCAGCTCAATAATGTAGAGGTCAACGTAGTCTAGCTGCAGGATCTTCAGGGTTTTCTCCAGCGTGGGACGCACCAGCTCTGGGGGGTGGCAGGTATTCCACAGCTGGGGAGGCAAGCACAGGCTGTTTTTTGTGTGCCAGGAGGAACAGTGAGCATCCTCCAGCTGACACACTGTGTGCCCCCCGCCCCCCCTTGTCCTTCTGACAGAATCCGTTATGCACAGTGCAAAGACACCATGGTCTACATCACTGCAAGACAAAGGTGAGGGGCCTTATCCTGTCCTCTGCCAGAGGCAGATGTAGAGGTTAAGACAGGAGTCCTTGCCCAGGACTGTCCCAGTGCTGACCCAGTAAAGCTATTACATATTTGTTTATTACAACACAGGTTCTTCTGAGTTGAGTATATTGCAAACTCTTGCTCAATTAACTTAGGCAGATTTCTTTTGTTTTCCGAGCTTTCCAAGCATATGCTTTCACTGGAAAACTTTGTTCCCACAAGAAATCTGTGGTCAGTTTCATGCTTGAAGGCAGAAGCTTGGATCATGTGAGTTAGCTATTGAACAGCCAAGCACCCGGCACAAAGAGAATCTTTTGGTTTTCTCCTGTGGTCATGGAGCCTGAGTGACTGCCTGACCTAGGGAAGTTTTAATTTACTCCCCAGTCCTCACTGAAAGATGTAGTATTGTTTAGTTACTGTAACGCAGGTGTGACTAGTTAAAGCACAGCCTTTTCAACTTCTAATCACAACTGCTTCCTTGTGGGGTTATGCCCTGAGGTTGCTATGGGGTGTGCTTAGTTGATTAGCTTTCAGTATTATCTCTAACTGAACTCTGCTGATGCAAATCTCTCACAAGAATAAAATCATAGCATGATAATTAGTAACCAAGAGCTCTTTGTAAAGTGATTGCTGCAGTTAAAATTGACAAAAACCAGAATTAACACAGAATAGGTTCAAAGTGCCATTTGCTTGCACACAATAAGCTGGGCTACTTTATCTTCTTTTTTCAATGCACAAAACTGACATGTGGAGTCATGTTGAGGTTTTTGACACCTTTATTGGCTGGAAACAAACCTGCTGTTTGTTGGTATGGTCATTGGACAGTTCTGCCACCAAAGCTGGCAGTCAGCATGCGAAGGTATAGAGTGAATCCATTCTTGAGACGTGAAACACTCGAATTGCGATTTTTCAGGAGAAGATGGTCTTTATAGGTGTCAAAGGACATAGCCTGGGTAAGTTCTAAAGTATTTTAGATGTTTGGTTTTTTTAAACCAGATAGTTATTCCCTGGGAAAATAATAACCTGTTCAGTTCTGCCAACAGAGGCAAGGACAAGTTATCTTGAAGTTCAGTTGTACTGAGAGCAGCACACCTGACCCTGCCCTAAGCTGACACACCAAAGCAGGGGTTGGCACCTGGAAATTCATACTAGGCGTTCCCCAGCCGTATGTTGCAAGGCGTGCAGAGTTTATGATTGCTAAGATGGTGCTTACACAGGCTGAGGTGTACTACAGTAAAGGGACCGCGGTCCTGCTCTCAGAGTTTTAAGCTTGTTCTGCTGGATTTCCCGAAAGACTTTGGTCTGGATGTGTTTTAAGCATTTGCCAATCTTAGATTTTCATTTTACATGTAAAATGAGATGTTGTTTTGGACTTAAATATAGGTAAGGAAATGAGTCTGTATAACCTTCATGTTTAGTTTGTTTCATTACTGTGTTTAAGAAATTTAGTAACCTGAGGTATGTTGATAGTTTAGAAGCAGTTTTTCCAAGTGCCCTTTCTAGCCCAGTGCTGTTGAGCTCAGTACTTGCCAGTGAACATACTTCCCTGCAGAGGTTCTAAAGAAACAGCCTTTAGAAATAGCAAACATTTGTACTATGTTAATACATAGATGCCATGGAAACTTAAGTGTTTCATAACTGTTTTCATGATTTGTACAAGTTATTGTATTATCTACCTAAGTAGAACCCATGTAGATGTTTAAGCAGTCAAAGCTGCCAGCTGGCTTTGGCATTTCAGGACACCACATTTCCTGGAAATGTTACTTCTAGTTTAATGAAAGAAATATCCTGGGATGAAAGAGGAGACCAAAAAGGTCTTGCTATATAAGCCAAGTGAGATGTTGGCAGTTGATATAAAACCTCTAAAATTTCTGGATGCTGAGCTGCTCTGCCTGATCAGCCAGCCAGCAGCAAGAGCCAAGTGCAAGTGCTGATGATTTCAACTGGCAGATGCAGCCCGATTGCACCAAGCCACCATTCCAGTAACGCTGCCACTCAGCGGGGCTCTTCTTGTTAGTGCCTGCTGATGGACCAGCCTTCAGTTTGCATCATCTTCGTTTAAGGAAAGATCTGTACGAGGGGCTTGAGTCTGGAGGGTTTTGGGAATTTCCAGTACTTCTGATGTCAGTAAGGCTGAAAACAAAACCAACTTTTGTTGTGCAGACTACTTTCAAGAATGGTCTACTGTATCTACCGTGTTTCCAGAAGATGCAACAGTTCATATCAGTCAGTTACCAATCAATGGCTGATGTATCTACCGGTAGCTTGATATTTGTCTGTAGTTCATAAGATACTTAAGTTCCTAAAGTACATAAAGCTGAAGATACATAAGCTCATAAGACAAGGGACATCCAGTCCCACTCCTCCTGGGAAGTTCAGAGCTGCTGTGAAAACGTTCAGTGAAACCTGTGGAAATCCTAGATCGTGATGGATTGAATTGGTTGCAGGTTATTTTCCACTTCTGCTTTTGAACTCTTTAAAGAGTACAGAGATGTTCTAACAAACTATCACCCTGAGCACCCAAAGTTTTGTCAAGCATGAACAGAACACAACAGAAAGATAAATCCATCTCACAGTCACAAGCCAGGCTGGAACGCAGGCATTGACTATCATGGTACTATGAGTTCCAGCCCTCTGGCTTGCAAGATCTGCAGTTTAGGGAACAACTGAACTTACAATCAAGAAATCAAATGCAGTTTCACAGGTGGCTCAATGTTTAGGTAGTGATCATCAACTAGGAAAATCATCTAGTGATTAGATCAGACAACTGAATATAGAAAGGCTTAATAAATAAAGTTTGGAACCCTGATAGAGTTTTACCGAGAAATGCATGTTCACAGAACCTAAAGGTTTATATGGGAAAATAAACTGCAGGGAAGCAGTTGGAAAGTTAAAGACTCAAAATTGCTAGGACATCTGGTTCTAACCTTTTGGCACAACTTTGTGTATTTGATTTGAAATATTACTGGTAATTTGCTGTAATGAAACTATAAAACAGTTGAAACAAAATATTTCGACTGATTCAAATCAACATGTTTGGCATATGAGAGACTGAGAGACTACTCTGATAAAGGTGGAAAATTTGAGGACGTGAAGCTTTTCTCAGGATGGCAAGGTTGTTACCAGTAGAACCGAGCAGGGAACTTGGAAAAGAGTTGCATACTTTACAGATTGGAAAGTGCTGTACTTGGAAATTGGTCTATAGCTGCTGAAAATCCACTTGGTCTGCAAACTACCCAATCTGAAGCTTAGTTTCCCAGGTCATAGAGCTTAACTAAATTGCTCACAGTAAAACGGGCCTTTTATCCCATGGGATCTTTCACTCTAGGAACCGTGGTATTTATTTCCAAGTCTGTTGAGTAACTTTTGTGGATTACGTCTTATTTGGGAAAAGAGAAAGGGAAAATATTAGGCTGATATGCTCAAAGAAGCACTGCAGGAAGGGGAACTTGAGGCCATAAACTCCACTAGAAACTGAACAGTTTTTCTGGGGCATCTGATCTTTATTCTGCAATGTGTGATGAGCTCTCTCTTTTATACCTGGGATCTAGTCATCGTAGCTGTAACAGCTTTTATCAGACACTTCATCGGACAAGGGATTTCTTCTAGGAGAGAATCAACTCTTACAGCTAAGACTTTAAAGAGTTAACTAGCTCATGCATTATGCCGGCCTCATTGCTCTAGAGCAGAAGTGCGATGACATCTCTCCAAGTAAGTTGATTCATCATCCTAGAACTTTTTAATGACAGGTGATACAGTAACTAAGGGTATAGCTTGATGAGTAATCTTCTGACAGTAGTACCAATGTAGGCACTTGCTGTTCTCCCGTACACAGACACTTGCATGCACGTGCTTGCTCCCACCCCTTTCATTGTGTAATCTCACGGTAAACCTGTACGGGGAATTGCTCTAACAGAAAATAACTCATTTGCAAGATCATTGTCCGGATTGGGCTCAGTGTGTGACTGTACAAATGTGCGTGCCAGCACAACACGTGGAACGGTAACAGCTTAGGCAGCACGGCTGAGTGTAGCAATGGTCTAAACTTGCAGGTACTTACAGTACTAGGCAGAATGGATGTTGGATGGTTCCCACTGCTAACTGAGCTCTAAACTGGGAACAGCAGCGATTCCTGCGCTTTACAGCAAATCTCGTGCTCATAAAGCTTTAAGGAATTATGGTAATGTTAGGGAAGAAAAGTAAAGGATGTTGGGTCTGGGAACATGCCAGATGTTGACCACCGGCATTCTTAAGAAAGCCCGTTCACAGAAATCCTGGATTTAGTGTAAACAATCTGAGTGCAGCTTCTCACCTTGCCACAGTAAAAAATGTCTTCTCGCTTGATCCTTCCTTCAGCAATCTTCTCCCGGATGGCTTGTCCCACTTCATGCTCATTGTAGTAGACAAAGGCACCGTCAATATGGCGGTAACCAGTATCAATGGCAATCTTCACCGACTCCAGACAGGAACCTTTGGGAGTCTAATGGGAGAAGAAAAAGAACAAACATAGTTCCAGCCCCCTGTTCACCTCTCTTGCAAAGCTATAGAGTCCCTAAGATATGCACAAGGTTCATGCTGGGGTTCATCCAGTCTAACCATCTCTTATCTCCTCAGACACCTGTGTTTCCATTTCTAAATAAAAATGTGCTGTGCACTTCTCTTCAAAACTGTCGCGAATGTGGAATTAGACTGGGAAAAGGAGCAAAGAAAAAAATTCTCTATGCGTCTGGGAAGGAGAGGGTACTAGAGTCCTCAGAAAGTAGAACTGAATGTATTTGATATGAAAATTATTTCAGAATTTCTTATCTAGAGAGCAAGGGCTTTCCTACAACAGCCGTTTGACAAAATCCCTTACTGAAGTGGAAGAGGGCTTTTTGGTTGAGCAGAGCTTGTCAATCACCTGCCTGATCAGAGGCTTTTTGAATACCTTATGGCTCAGCAGGAGTTTGGATTTGACTTCTCCTTAAATCAGCTTACCATTGGTGGTATCACAATCCAAAGGGTGATAGCTCAGGACTCTCTACTGGTATTCCTAGTTCTGGACAGTTGCTTTACCGTGTGGCTAAGAACTAGTAGATGCCTTACTGTACATTTATATACATCGTACTGCTTCCATTTAAGGTGAGCCCAAGAAACCTCTTAATAAGTCCAAGTGGCATTTTTGTACTGTGCTGCACTTATGTTTACTCATCTTTGCTGAAATTCAGAGTAAGCTTGTTTTTTCAGAAGAGTCATATTTTCCATTAGCCAGTGTGGCAAGCAAAATACACATAGGCCAAACCAAGCAAAAAAGCATAAGACTGGTCACTGAAATCATTTGACTGATCACTGAAATTGTAGTGAAAACATCTTAGTGTTGCCACACTTTGTATAATGAGAGGGCAGCTCTAAATGGCGGTGGTCAAGGGCTCTCAGTAACATGTGGCAACACTATTCTCCCACCCTTTTCATAGGCATTGCTCTGCTGCGACAGGGACATCTGATTCACTTACAGGAAAACTGAGATAAGGTGAGTTCAACCTGCTCTGCTGTACTGCTATCTGCCAGCAGCAAATGCCAAGAGGTGAATTTTGCTATCTCCAAGTGAAGGGACAAGACCACGCTGCTTCTCCTATGAAAAAAACAGATGCCAGAGACATCTGGAAATGAGACGGGGTATGAAGAGAGGATGTCAAATTTGTTGGTTTTGCTGACGCTAAGGAAAGACAAGAAGCAGGACTGGCAATAGGACCACTTTTCACCACAGCAGTCGGTCTCTCTCCAAGCTATCCTTTGACAGTAGCCACTGGCTTGGCTGTCCAGGAGTTTGCCATAAAATAAGCAGCTGCTCTTTTGCCACATGCTGAACTAGAAGGTGTGAAACTCACAGCTGCCATACGATGCTGCAGGGACTAAGGACACTGGTCTGTCTTTCCATGTTCATGGAAGAAAGATCTATGAAGGACTGCTGAAGACACATGGGGGTCAACCTCTCTGTCTTTCAGTCCCAGAGCTGTAGGCTGGTGACAGTTTATTCTGGGGTAATGGGACTGTATCCCTGCCTGCTCGCTCTGCTCTTCGGTGTCCCATCCGGGCTGGCCGTTATCGGGCACAACTGGACTGACTTCTGTTCAGACTCAGGACTTTCTGCTCCGGGATGCAGTGCCTAAAGGTTGCTTAAAACGCAAAGCTGCTCACGCTTGCCCTTATTTATTACAGACGTGAGTGAGGGCTGAGAGGCAAAACAGCACAATTTGGCATGCTAAAATATTTACAGCAGTGATGACACGATATTGTCTGCTTGACTGAGAGAGACAACAAAACACTTGTTTGGATGCTCTGCTGCTTTTGCTGTGGGAGCCTTCCAAAGGCACGCTTGGCCCCTGCCAGGGCCCTTTCCTGGTTGTTAGTAGGATGTAATGAAGACCACGGCAGCTAAAAGACTTTCAGGAGCAGTCAATGGCTAGTTTTCACTCGGGGCATGTCGGGCAGCGTTACAGAAGCACGAGGCATGGAGCAGTGACAACTTCCAACATGTTGGCTGCTTTGTCCCTGCCTGAACCTACAAGGAAGGATTTGAGGAAGGCAGCAGGCAAAAAGCTCTGACTCGAGTACTACAAGCCTGCAGTTACTGATGACAGTAACCTCAGACCTCTGTCTCAGCAATGAGCTGCACCAGGCTGTAGCCGCGGGTGCAAAGCTCAGGCTGACTAGCACAGAGCAACGGGGCTCAGCTTAAAGGACTTGTGAGCTCAAGTCTAAGGGATGACTAGTTGTCCAAAAGAGAAATACATTTTTAAAAGTGCAATCAGTGTTTTCTCTATGAAACCTGATTTTTCAAACTGTGACTTTTAGGTTGCTTCAGCCTGTTTGACTTCTACCGTTTAAGTGTATGAAAGCAGAACATTTAGAGTACAGTGACACACTACCATAATACAGATTTAAAAAAAAAAAAAAAAGGTTTTTGTTTTGGTGTTTTGTTTTGTTTTGGTTTTTTTTAACTTTTTCCCTTTTGTTGAAGAGCCTGAAAATGGGGTGTGGGCCTGATCCTAGAATTTCCTCTCTCTTTTCTTTGCACTCTTGAGAGATTGCATGAACATGGCTCCCAGTCGTTTCCTGAAGCTGTAAACTAAACTCCACCAAGCAAGGAAATGTTGATTACTGAGTTGCATCTTTTCTCAAACACCAGGGCCGGTTTGGTCAGCAACAAAAGCAGACGGAATAGGTGAAGAAGGGTACAGCCTCACATATAGGGGAACGGCGTAATTGCAGACTCAGGAGGAGGGTGGAGTAGAGGAAAATGAGAAAGCTTGCAATTGCCTTTGGCTGAATCAGTTAACTTATGTTAGAGCTGAACTTCTATGTATTTCTTAATCTTTTGCATGGGACTTACACACATCTGTACAAATAATCTTGTGAAAGACTCCTCCATCTCAAGGATTAATCTTATTCTTTAGGGGCTTGAGGAGGCTTTTTTTGGATCAGGCCTTGATTACCAATGGCCGGAGATGGGTTTACATTAAAAATAAATGTTTTCATTGCACTAGTTCATTTCATCTGATGTGGTATATTAGTTCTGACAGATTCTGGTCTAAGGTGCTTCATATAAAAATGCAAGACAACCTAGGGAACAGTTTTTGGAAAATCCTGCCTCTATTGAACCATCCCAGCTGAAGGCCTGAGACATCTGCGAGTCTGGAAACTTTATACCATATGTTTATTTTCATTCTAATGGAGAAACTATCATTTCTAGCATTTCACATTTCTAATCCTTCCAAATCCTGCAGTAATGGGCTGTGGTAAACTGTGCTGATGAGTTGCACAGGCTAGTCATGTTGTGGTTTTGCCACTTTTTAGAAGTGTTGCCTTAAGTGTCGTATCTTATTCCATTGTTTCCTGACAGACCATACCAAAGCTGGATGACTCAGATCACCACTGCTCATCCATCTTTCCATCAGAGAAGGCACAAACCTAGATCCTTCCCCTCTACCCCATTGCTCAGCCTGAGGCGTTTTAATCTCTTCTGTCTTTCATGGAAATAAAGTCTTTAACTAGTAATGACCAGATCAGAGATTACCACCTGAAAACCAGGTGGTTTTTACTTAAGTGCAGATAGAAGTTTGTGATATGACTGCTCTTACGTCTCGTGGTGTTGTACAAGGGTCGGCACTTCAATCACAGCAGCTGATGGAGCAGTGCCTCCCACCTTTACCAGGAAAGCCAGACCTCCTCCTCCTCCTTACTGCAGGTTATAGTCACTAGCCTACGCTATCTACAATGTGGTTGCCTATGCTGTCTACTCATTTCAGGTAGGCCTTTATTCTTGCACCGTTCCCAAATAAGCAGGGCTTATGTTTAGAGCAGCACAAATGCTGGACGAGGTACTGAAATGTCGCTGTGCTATAAACCTTTGTGCTTTGTCAGCGGTAATTCAAATCTTTGCTTCTTTATTACTTTTTATTTAAGTGTAGGTAAGAGGTATGCTTGATCTTTAGCTGTAATTAATGTTTCAGTTTCTAATCAGTGTGCCCTGCAACTATGCTACTTTGATCAAGGACTACTGTTTTAAAATCAGAATTTTAAAACCACTCGTACACTGTAAGTCAGATTTTTATCTTCAGTGCTCTTACAGTCAGTCACAAATTCGTGCCAAAAAAGGTATTAAATTTATTACATGTTTTATGATAAAAGAAAAACTGCTTGGTTGACTAGAACCACTTGCTTAATCCCTAATAACTCCTTCAACATGATCTAGCTTATTTTTAAGATCACAGAGTTTAAGGAAACAACACACGCAATTATTCCCTCTATCAATCAATAGCTTGTAAACCTGCTGATTTACCACCACGCATGACAGATTAAACCAGTATCCATTTATTTCAGGTTCCATGGTAAATAAATCCGGCAGAAGCACAGGGGGAGCAGACTCATATTTGCACCTCACTAAAAGAAAGGAAGAGGCAATTTGGCCCCTTTGCCATAGATGAAGTAGCCAATTGGCCAGTTACCACATTTTATGAGTCTGAAAAAGCAATGTGCTTCATCAGTTCTGCCTGTCTGAAAGGGTCTGCTCTCTTTTGCCTCTGAGACCATGAACTTTTTTATTTTTTAATGTTTATTCCAGACACCTTCCATCACATATCATTTTGTCAAAAACTATTCTCCCTACCACAGAAAATGTACAGCTTCAGTTTTGCTCATGATTGCACGTGACCAAGCCACAGGAAAATATTTTTTGTGCAGGCATACCCATGAATTTTACTGTTCCCTCTCAAGTAGGGAGGAAAATAGTAAGTATTTGCTTAGCAGTGTTAGTGGTTGTCCTACTCATTGCTGTTATTTAGCGTTGCGTTTCAGCTGCCCTCCAATTCTTTTGCTTTTTCTATACTATCCTTTTCTGGTCAGCAATTTCCATCAGCTCTCCATCTGATAAAGAGGGATTCTGGTTACCTCCAAAGACAAAGCTAAGAGGACACGTTGGCGGCAGATCGTAATCTTGCAAAGCCATGTGAACAGCTACCATAGGCACTGCTTTTATAAATGGGTTAACATCACTATTGTAATTTATTCTTTATCAGTGCATACAGTAAAGGAAAACAGTCTGACTTAGGCTCCCACATTCTGCTCTGCCTCGTTTCACATATGCAGCTTTACAGAGTTGCACCAGCCTCGGCAGCCTGTGAAAGCTGAGGAAACAATATTTCAGGGAAGGAGCCGTTTACCTTGGTCCTGAGCACCTCACCTGGGTAGTGCAATGGTATCCAGTCCCTCAGCTGGGAATAATGACCCTGGGAGGAAGAGCTTGAGGTGTTGGGAGAGACAGGGCCATCTCCTGGAAAAATCTGAATTTAGCTGCAGCTGAATTACACAAGAGATCCAAACTGTGGGCTAAGCGCTCCAGTCCTAACCTATAATTTAAGATGTGGAGCCGCTGTTTAGGAATCTTAGTCAGCTAAATACAGGAAGGAGAAAGTAGGTACATTCCTGGGCTCAGAGCCTCCTTCGCCAGAGCTCGGCACTCGCACACAGATTCTTATGCAAGTTTCTAGAAGCCCAATTGCTTATTTCCATTTGCCTGTTTTCCGGACAAACTGGCAAAGAGGACTGGCTTAAGATGTTAGGCACAGAGCATAGAAAACGTGTACTGAAGACATTGCAGAAAAGCACAGGTTGAGTTTATAAAGCCAGAGGATATGAGCCACGCAAGGGTACATTCTTAGAATTGTTTAGTCTTGTAAAGGAGAAGCTGTACTGTACACCTCTTTCCTGGAAAATGCAACCGCCAGCACATCCCCCTCTCTCGTACACAGGAAAATCTGGCTTTCATCCCCCGGAAGCACTGGCAGCCACTATCCAGGAAGCAAAACCCAGCGAAGGGATCTCTGCAAAAGCAGGTAGAGCTGGGAATGGAGGCAGAGAGCACAGCTGAGAGCCACGAGTTGCTATGCCGGCCCAGAGCTTTGCTCTATGTCACGCAGTGCGCTGCCTTAGGAAGTGGAGGATAGCAAACGCGCCCAGAGAAGATGGGGGGGAATGGTGACGCTTGCTGCCTCATGTCACGCTGTGAATGAGCGTGGACAAGGGGTGCCTTTCTCCTCTAGCCTGATGTCCTGTCAGGCTCACGCCTGAAGCGTGAGGTTTGATTGCCTGTACGACAAAAATTAGATTGCATAACTGCAGATTTAGCATTTCTAGAATTGCTCTGACATTGTTATTACAGGTTTTAGCCAAAGCTGTGTTCAGGAAAGCCTTATTATTGTAGCTGGCAGAGGCTGCTGGAGTTATTTTTACCACTTGATTGCAGAATCCTCAGTTTTAGGATCGCCGCAACTTTTCACTTGATGCAAATTCACTTAATGCAAGCCTAAGCTAAAGGGCTGCTGTGCCTCTCTGTCAGCAGCCAGAGGATTAAAGCAAACCAAGCAAATGATGTGCACACCCGGGTCCCATGCTTGCAGTGCCAGCGGGGTGGACTGGGACAGTTTCCTGAAGAGCGGGAGGACACAATAGCCAGCCGGCCAGCCCTGGAAAGCACGGATCTAACTGGAAGGGTGGATGCTATCAAAACACCCTTCGGACAAGAAACGTGATCCCAGGGATGCGTGAGGTACCAGGGGAAGATAAAGCAGCAGCTTGTGCAATAGCAGAGGAGAAAGAAAAGGTTGCCAGTAGCTCTTCGTTCCCTAGAGTTAAAGGGGAGAGGTTTCTGGCGCCAGTTCGAAGAAGCGTTTGCAAAGGCAGATGTAAAACTTGGGGAATTCCACCACCTAGTTAGCTGAACCAACAAAAGTTGGCTTTGATGAAGCCTAGAGAGGCATTTTCTGCAGTGTTTTCAAGTTTTGACAAATGCGGCCTCCTAGGTCAACCGAAGACACAAGGCAGATGTTAGCCTCCCGCATGAGCTGTAAGAACATGCTTACGCTGTTCTTCAGAGAACTGCGGGGAACCAGGGACACATGGGAGTGCACAGCCATATTTAATGTATGGAGTCAGTCAGGGACGTTTTAGAAAATGGAGGTTTGTCTGGAAAATTCGGCTCTAAATGTTCTTGCCAAAAAGCTTATCTTTCAATTGTGTTAATTCAGTTACTCACTCGTAGGGTTTCAGTTTTTCCCTTCTTCAACAATGCCAGTGATTCCCTGTCTGTAAAACAATCTTCACAACTTTTATTTACATAGGAGGGCTTTCCCTGTGGCTCTTGAGCAGGGTTAAAAATCCGGTATGTTTAAAAAGCCAGAGGAAAAGAGAAAAAATTAATTTTTTTATTTGTGTCAATATTTGGCCTTGATATTTTTGCATTGGTAACAGCTAGCTTTGTAGTTTTTGGAAGAGGGGTATATTGAAACAGCTAGTGCTTGTCACCGCAGTACGCAGCTACGGAATGGAAAAGGTCTGCTTTCTGTTTGGTTACTTTTCAAACAAGAATCCCTATGACTGGTTTTGGGTAGTGCTACTGTCCTAAAAGCTTATCTGGATTAACCTTCTATTAGTTTTGGATCTGGGCTGATTAAACGCAATTCTACCCTATGTCACAGCCAGACATGTAGCTCGGTGGGTGATGCTGGCATCTGATATCCACCATCCAAAAGCCATACCGACTCCCAGACAAAGTTGTCATCTCCTAAATGTCACCTTGCTCTGGGAACATTTTCCTCTGGAGCGCTCTTGCGGTGTCCAAGTCCGCATGTGTCGGTACCATGTTCGGGAGCCAAGTGATGCGGTGCCAGGTTGGCTGTAAGAGCCAGCCCCCCGCTGCACGGGGGCCAGGCGATTATCTGGCTGTCAACGGTTTCATTAGTAGAAGTCCTCTGCTCTGCAGGGGTATACATCTCTTGGTCCTGGAGTAGTCTGAAAATGTTTTCACATAGCAGCTGAGATGTCAGCACAGATTAGAGGTACTATCTTTTTAAGAAGTTGTTTTTTTGAAGGCTTATAGTTTAAGGCACGCTCACGTTTGGGGGGGGAATCATTCTGAGCATAATCTACTCCTCAGAGCAAACTAAAAAATCCACCATTTTCCAGGACTAGCAATTTTGTGGCCATTTGGCTCAGAAGTCCTCCATAAGTTGATGAACTTTACAGCTAGAAAGTTAGGCTTTCATTCACTCTCATCTACAAGGCTGGGCCCGTCCTCATCAGGAATTTTACATGTTGACTATTTCAGTAAATGTAGCTTTTAATCTGCCACACATGATTAGACACTAATTGTGTTCATAGCTGGAAATACCACAGAAGCCGTTGGCACGAAGTAGAGATTAGTCATACTATCAATTTGTTTTCTATTAAGCTTCAGGATTCATAGAAATGAAGAACCACAGAGATTTCAGCAGAGAAGATACATGGAGGTAAATGAGCATTTCTGCAAATTCAACTGTGTCTTAGAGCCATGGGTTTTGTGCAAATCAAAGTCATAAGAGCAAAGCTTGTGTCCTCAAGAAAGTTGCATGCAAGAATCTTTCCTCCAGCTTGACAGAGAGTGATAAGCCATTTTGTCAAACCCAACTTTAAAACCCGACTTTAATGGTTAAAGTACAGTTCTTACACAAAAGCTAGGAGTTTTTGAGCCTGCCACATTTCAGAAAAAAGCAGCTACCTTTTCTGATTACCTGTTTTTTTTTAATTAGATGACTTAATTTCCATTTCTTAATGAGATAAAGATGCAATCTTGCATTTATGCAAGCCAAAAATGTTCCATTGTATAACATGAGATTACAGGGAGCTAGCAGGAATTGAGGCGTCAAGAGGTGGTTGCAGGCAGGGGAGGAGAGGTCATGGCTGAACACCAAGAAGACAAAGTGTTGAAGGCACAGAAATGGAAGAGTCTTTGTGGCACAACAGAAAAGTTGTATGGCAAAGGAGAAAAGGCCAATGTAAGATAAATGAACTCTGCTTTTTGTAGGTGGTAAATATGCCATTAAAGCATATATGAAAGGGAACTTTAAAATGCATCATGCCACATGAAGTTTTTAGCAAAAGTCATTGATGAAAGCAGAATTTGTCCAAGACCCTTCAGATCTAGTGCATTCTTCTCCTCTGTACCCTCACCTGTTTGCTATGAGAAGTCCGATCTGTGAAAGCAGTATCTTAAGTGTTCATCACTCATCCTCTGGCATATTTGCCATCTCTGTTGCAAACAGCAGGGATGGATTAAGACAGTAATACAGCCCAGAGCCGCTGCAGTTTCTTGAATGCTCACGCAGACTCCTTCTGTATCTTCTTACTCACGATGCTTTTGATCGTGTTTCCAGCGAGCAGCCGCGCTCCTGCCCGAGACATTGTTCTGCTGCCTGCTAAAAGCTGACGCCTGCTACTGCGCCTCCTCGAGGCATCTGGGCACCAAATACCAAGAAAATCCTGCCTTTATCTGCTCTTGGCAACTGGGTCTTGCCAGTAACTGTGACTTAGTCGAGGAAAAAGGAGTAAAATCTAAGAGATTAAGCAACAAGAGCATCACTCAACACCGGGATACCAGCCACCGAAGGAAAGGCGCCCCATCTGCAGTCTGTGCAAGCCGAATTGTCTGAGTATGGTTTAGTCCTCCAAGCGTGAAACTGAGTCACGACTTTGTCAGTGAGTGCTCTGGCTACAGCTACATGGTTTCAGGATAAATATCGTTCAGCGTGAAGGCTGGGCTAGGAGTTTACTAACAGGCAGGCAAGGAGCCCTCCAGAACGCATAGCAAATCAGGCACAGTTCTCTTCCTGGGCTGCGGTAACGTATCTCCTTCCCTTCTGCCCTTGCCTCAAGTGTACATATCTCAGTTTGGGAGTATGCTTTTAGGACATCCTCAGAGACCGAGGGAACATAAGGCCACCCTCTGAAACATCTCAGAAATCCCAACCCTGAAAGGCTGCATGGTGCTGTGTGTCGGCCAGCCGTGGCTCCGCCGCTCCAAAGCGCTCCCTGAAGACAAGAAGAATTAGTATCGCATGAGGTAATACTGCTGCTTAAAAAGCAAATGGCTTGAGAAAGCCAGTGGTGGTTACCGAAAGGAACTGTAAAGGGGCACAATGTCCTTTGGAAATGCTGGTCAAGGGATATGGCCCAACAACTTTAAAGAAACCATTTCGTTTTGGGAACTTTCTTTACTTCTTAGGGCATAAATATGAGGCTCTGTAGCCAAATATCCCAGCTGACTTCCCCCAGCTCTGTTAAAATCAGGTTCCCAATAGCCTTTTTAGGGAAGAAAAAGGCAAAATATCTCCCTGGCCTACATCAGTGGTGATTTCATGTAGGTTCATAAAGATCACTTCATTACAGAGCTAACTTCAGACTCAGTACTTGCTGAGTTCAAACACATATTCATGTGTAATTGTTCACGTTAAAAGGACTGTGGTCTTTTCTTTATATATTTATTTTAATAGCATGTCGTGGGAAGTAAGCTAAGGCTGTAAGGACACTTGCATGTTAGGGCAGTTCCTGCTCTTGCCACTGCCTCTCTTACCTCTTTGAAGAAAAAAACTAGAAGCCGAGCGGGAGGTTTACCTCAGGAGGAAGGAGGAAGACAGTCAGAGAAGGAGAAATTTGTAGGAAAGAGATCAAGAAGTGGAATCCTTTAAGCTTCAACCCTGTCTCCAGAGATCTCGGGTGTCGCTCCTGACTGGGACTTTCAATACACGACCCATTTCGTAGCTTTGGGTCAGGCCAGGTGACTTTCTCTACAAGTCACCTGAAATCATTGCTGTCTCCAGCCGATCGTGTTTCAGAAGCCGGTGATGGCCAGGAGGAAAACAGAGGGAATTAAATTGTGTGTAATCCCCCGCCTTACTGCTGCTCAGAGATCCAGATCGCATCGTGGGGACAAGTCACTTATTAGCTCTTTTGACTTAAAGGTAGCCTACGGCAGCTCCAAAGGCAGGCAGTCTGCAGCGTTAAGAGCGATTGAAATAGTTCGTGTGCGCACACCCTTGTGCGAGGAACTCTTTGGCATAAAAGGTCCCACAAGAGCACTAGGGGCTGTTAGGCCCGTACAACGAAAAGTTACTCTGTTCAGCTTCTAGCTTGGGTGTAAAAAGTAATTCAGGGTGCCAAAACAGTGTTTTTACTTATCCGAAACAGATTTTTTTACTTGGTCACTCAGATTGGATATGGGAGTCCGGGTTGAACTTTTCCTCTCCCTGATTCAAACCAGCAATTTTTTCTTAAACAAAACCCAGACTGTCTGGGCACTCACAAGGGTTACTTTGTGGTAGTTAAGGATTTGGGGAAACGGGTCTCTCTCCCTCCTGGCTGGATGCCATACCGAGTTCTTCAGCATCTAAAGCTGTGGGGCTGGTGGGCAGCGCGCTTTCCTGTGGGGAGGGTGCTCCTCCCGCTCCAGCCTGTACGTGTTTCTTCTTGCCTCTCTCGAGCTATCACATAGCCCCATGATCACGTTATTTCCCTGGGCTGTGTGATATGAATTTAATCCCCGGAGGCAGAGAGGAAGACTGAATCTGGTTTCCCACCGCCCGTGTGTATTCCCTCACCAGCAGGCTATTCAGGGAAAGGCAACTGCTACCTCTAACTGCTTTAATAATCCTTTGATTCCTCAGCTTGTACTGCCAGTGCCCAAAATGAAATGCTTTGCCATTTGTTTTGCCTGAAAATATTCCACAAAACTGCTTCCAATTTATGAATGGATTTGGCTACCTCAAAACCTCGTTTTTAGCAAAGTCGCAACTTGCCAAAAACCCTCACCCAGTGCTATTCTTGAGGGCTTTGCCCAATCTTATGTTTCAGAAGCGGTGCCTGTGTACAGTGTGGTTGCTACGACCTTCCCTCCAAGCCCTCTCCTCCCTCAGTCAAAACAGGAAGGCAGGAGAGGAGCTGTGGCCAAGGCCCCTTGACCTTCCAGGGAGACAGCAAGTATTTATGTGGAGGCACTGGGCTGATGATCTTAGCTGTGTTGACAGGGATGAGTTATAAAGTGAGGCGGGCATAAGTGCAGTTTTAACGAGGCATAGGATTTCCAGGGTTTAGGTGTGTTTTTAGCACCTTTCCCCTCTGAGCCGGCACCCCATCCGCTTCCAGATGGGTACCAGTACTGCTTGCCGGGCTGTGCTGGGAACTGAGCATCGATGCAGGGAGGTGGCGGGAGCCCGGGGGGCTGATCCGGCTCTGCTGCGGCACGGAGCCACGCCATGGGCTCATCAAGGGGGCTGTCCTCTCCCTCCTCCCCCCCCCATCCATTTAATACCCTGGAGAATTGGGTCAACGGCTCGGGGGCCCTCGGGGAGGGAAAGCTGGACACAGCGCATCTGCTGGAGCCTTGGCAGAGCCACTCCTGCACGCGCGGGGCTTTGCCAGAAGGATCCGCAGAGCCAGACAGAGGCAGAATTGGCCTCAAATTTTAAAGCCGCCTGGAGGACCTTGATAGTCCAGATTCACTGCTCCCGCTGTGGTTCCCTCCCAGACCCACGAGGAGAGGTCATATTAGGGGAAGGGAAGAGAGAATAGGGGAAGGAGTCAGTGACTGAGATTTTCAGTGTTTCGCTTGAGTCCATTCTTGCTAGGACAAACAGCCTAGTTTACATAGGCAAGACTCTGAAACAACTTACATATTTCCTTCCCTGTGTGAAGAAGAACACAAAACCAATTTCAACACACTGCAATCTGCACCAAAAAGCAAACCAAGCTTTTTAATTATACAATTATTAACTTCCCTTAAAAATAAGGCTAGGAAACACCAATTAAAGCAGCAAAAATGATTTCTAAGTGCTTTTTTTGATAAACAGCCCAAATTTATCACTAATTCCATGACCCAGTGAAGACTTCCTTCTTTCTGCTAGCAGATGAGCTGGTAGCAAATGCATTCATTGCATTTTCCTGCTGTTCTAGGAGAATAAAGCAGAAAGAACCCCCTCACGTTGCACTACCAGTGTTTTCAGCCTCAAAGAATTAGCTGAATTCTTGTCATCCTGACCTGCATCCAGTCACAAGAAAAACTCTCTTACACCTGGGGGGAAAGAGCATTTAACAAAATTAATCTGATTATGAAATAAACCTTTTCCACAGTGGTCCAGCTCTGGTTGAGTGATGCACTTTATTGAGTCAGTAAACTTGTATGCAGGACCAAATTTCAGTCAACAGATTTGGGCTTTTTTCCGTGTTTCACAACTGGAGAAGCATGACTTATCTCCCAAAGTCGTCTTTGGGAAAACAATTAAGCTATTTAAGACGAGCAAGGCAAGCTGCTGACACATTTCAGTTCTGAAGGCACTGCTATGCAGTTTATCCAGACAAAGCCCGAAACATGAAAGCTGGCCTCCTGCCTCCGTTTTCTTGTAACGGAGTGTTGGAGAAGCAGATTTCCCTGCTCCGTGGCTAACTAGATCTGCCTGGTTTGCTTAACCAGCGAGCGCATTCCGGCACTTCAGGAAGAACACTGTGGGCTCATTACGAGCTACTGGGCTATAGCGCGAGATTGAGAAAACAGATTTGTTTTGGACAAGCTGCTCTGACATGGAGGTGCCAGGGTGAATAACCTTTGGGGGAAAAAAAAAAAAAATCTGCCTCCAAGAGCAAGATGAATAATCTGACAAATGAATGGCTCCGTATTTTATATCAAAGCACAAAATGACTAGAAGTCGCAGAGATCTGACTCATGAGCAGAAATAGCGTGCTGGGGATGGCTGGCACCGTTGCTACCACCAGCTGCCTGCCCCCACTGCTGGAGAACGGGTGGCTCAGATGCTGCTTCTTAAGCGATTCAGCCACAAAAGGCTACAGCTAAGCATTTTAAGGGAAATGTGTCAGTGCTAGTTTATAGCCTCGCTTGTTAAGATAAACCGTGAAACGGTCCCGAATTGCCACAAAGCCTTTCATCTCTCTAGGCAGGAGGAACAGGACAGAAACCTTGCCAGGCATCCCAGTGGAAGTTGTGCCAGGCACAAGTCAGCACTCGGCGGAGCAGCTTGTCCCAGCTAAGCGGCACTTCGCTGCCACGGCAAGGTGTTGACAGAAGCCCTCCCCTGTCTTCTTATCAGCAAAACAGCCTTTTTGAGATGGGCAAGCTTTAAGCTGTGACCTATTTAAACGTCCTGCCCCATCACCGACCAGTAGCTGCAAACAATTCTGCAACAAATCCCGTAGCACCCTGCTACCGCGTTTCCCCAGCTGCCCTTTGTGACAAGTTTCCTGACTCAAATACGCAGTCCTAATCTTAGCGTATAGCTTCAGCCCAGCTCCTCCAGATAAACATATGGTGTTTCACCTGGTCTGCAGAAATGAGACTTTGCAAGTGCTTTATCAGTGCTTCTGTCTCTACCTCTTCTCAGCTCCTCCTCCCACCCATAACTTTCTAACATGTTTATCACGTAGAAAGACAGCTCAGAAAATCAAACTCCTACAAACGCGGAGGGAGGGAGAATGGGTGGTTGGGTACATGCACCCATCCCCACTGAGGGTGCAGTTACACAGCAGCTTCAATTGCTCTAAATTGGAGTTGCTATAGTAATGCCCTGCCTGCATCGTCCTGTCGTCCCCCCGCTTCTGTCAGCGGAAAACAAAGGAGGTACATGCAAAAAGCAAAAAGCCGCTACCCGGGGCTGATTCAGCTGAAAACCAACCCTACCTAAAAATGATTCATTTTTACTGGATGAGCTCCGTGTAAAGGCTCACCTCTTTCTTGCCGTGGGAGGGCAAAGGAGGCAAGAGGATTTTGTAGGGCTGGGGGAGAAGGAGCAGGACCGTTGCCGTGCTGATTTTGGGACATTTGAAGTTCTGCAGAACGAACTTTTAGCAGGGTTATAGCATTGCCGAGAAGCTGCCTCCGAAAGAGGAATCCCGTCTGCCTCCCCTCTCAGCTCCGGCAGGTTACGTGCTGCTCTGAGCTCCCTGCCTGAGCCTGGCGAATGCCACAGCATCGGGCCATGACTCACCCAGGCTGCAGGCGGGAAGTGCAGCAAGGCAGGAGCACCCCTTCTGCTGGCAGCCTCGTTTTTTTCAATTTAAAACTACTGTAAAATTGCAACTCGAGGGTTGGGGGCATGATATACAAGTCTGGAAAGAGATGCTTCAACTTCGCTCAGAGCTATTTTGTCACTGAATTATGCAACATTGTGCTTTGCTACATTAAAACTCCTGTTAGAGAGCTTAATTTTGTTTCACTAATCGTTATTCAAAGAACACACTAGGTGAAAATACCTCCAGAAACTCTAGTGATGTGGGGGACGGTGCCCAGCCTCTGAAATTGCAGATTCCCACTAATTCTTCCCATGTAAACCAGCATTGTTAACCAGGGAGATCTGCAGCACTGGGGATTTCTTACACCCTTTCTGCATCACTCATGCACCGCCTGCAGCAATGTTTATTGAAGATCTTCTTTGACGCTGCTATTAATATACCATAGTACAATTACTGGTTGTTTCACGGCTTTAATCAAGAGTTTTCTTTAAAAAGGTATTTTTAAATACCCTCTGGTACATGGAGTCGTACACCCAATATTGCATCTCAACTCTTGATACTATTACACAGGAAGGGTTCTCGTCACGATATCTCTTTTCCTACTCTTCAAACAAACAAACAAAAAAAGAGCTGCTGAAAGATCAGGCGGTTTAGGAGAGTGAAAGGCAGCAGCTAGCGAGTTGCCTTTGTGCTCCCAAGTGCGCAGAGGGAAGAAGCATCAGGTGTGCTTCCACAGCCTCGACGCAGCCGAACCGGCGACAGTTAGACGGGATGCCTGCCCGGGACGCGCAAAACCGAAGGATGCAGGATATTTGAGAGTGGTTTGGCCGCTGGCAGTCAGCTGCGGGAGCCGCAGGAATCAGGATGCAGGAATTTGGGTCTTTGTTTCAGGAACATTCCTTGGAAAGTGTCGGGGCCAGCTGCAAGACGGTCCGAAATCCCTCATCTTATCTGCGCTCGGCGCAGGGGGGCAGCGGGGCTGGCCCGGGGGACCCGCGGCACCGTCCCCCCTGCTCCGGGCTTCTCGGGACC
>NW_009221219.1:0-27774 GCF_000690835.1 Fulmarus glacialis | reverse complement strand
CTTAATGATTCTATGGTTCTATGATTCTTCAGTACAATAGCAGACTAGATTATGCACTGCATCTCTCAACTTATACTGGCACGATATGAATAAAGATGCTATACATCACCTGACTAAAGCACACCCAAAGCCTGCTTCTACTAAGACTGCATTACAAGCTCTGTGTTACATGGGCAATATTAAACAGCACAGAATAACGTTGCTCAGCTGCTATGTGGATGAAGCTGCAGAACTGAAGCAATAGAAGACAGGGAGTCACGTACAGCTTCCCATGCAAACGCCAAGAAGGCTGAACCTTTAACTTGATGCTAGTCACAACTGCACCCAATCGTCCTATAAAAACATACAAAATATCCCAGTTTCCTGCACTGTACTCCATCCAGTCATATTTCTAGGAAAGCTATGTTCACACTTCAATTGGCAATTAACTTTTTCCCCCCATTAAAATATCATCATGTGTCTCTTGGAATGCATGTGCCTCATGTTGTGCAGTATGCAGAGTAACGTCATGCTACAGACACAAGCATTAGCAGTGAACTGGACATCTCTGTTACCTTGCCACATAACAAGAGACCAGTGTGATCATACCTGGCAAATCAATATAATCCCTTGTGTAGCAAATCATTCCTTTTCTTGATATATTTTAACATTTGAAGGGTGTAGTTTAACAGAAAACAGCAGAAACCGATCTTATGAATACATATGACATGCAACCTAACTTTTCCCAGCCCTTCTACGCTTACAGCCAGTTGGAACTCATTGGAAAATGCTTTACATTGAAGACAACCCAATTTCAATACGGAATAATACTTCAACCATTTGAGATTTTTCTAAAGAATATAAATTTCCAGTATATCTTGTTTACAAAAAAAAAATTATTTTGTCTATGAGAAGTAAAGCGATTAGCCTTTTTTCTCCCCTCTCATCCCATTTCCTCAGAGAACTCCAGAGGAGAGCTACCCCAAACCTAAAGCGCTGCCAGAAGCCAAGGTCAGCTCAGTATAGTCTTAGAAGAAGTTCTGTTTGCTCCTTTGGAGGGTGAAACCAGAAATACCAAGTGAGGGTTCCCAGCTAAACTGCTAGAAGTCTGGAAGACCCGACACCGTTCTCAAAGCTTTCTGACAAACCCATGCTGGGGAGCACTGTGATGTACCTCAACACCAGTGAAGATCCTGAGGTACCTCCCCAAAAACATAGTCATCTGCTCTGTTTAGGTCAGTATCATCCCTATCACTACACACCAAACTCAGCAGTTCTCAAAATAAAAATCCATGTGAAATCTTAAAATGTTTTACTGTACCTACACCTCATGACTCCAACTACAGATGAAAATCGCTGAAAAAAATCATAGTCACATATAGAGATATTTAGAAGTGTAACTTCCAAACCATTCTCCTCCTTCAAAACAATTTTCATCCTCTCAGATGCTTCCAGCTGAGAAAATAAGCTAACTTGGCAACATCAAACTAAATAAATAGCAGATAGTTCATTAAAATCTATTAGGACAGAAATTTGTTTTTGAATTTCCATGCTGAATCTTTGAAGCAGTTGCATTCACAGCTGTCCTTCAAACCTCTACATCTAAAATGTGGAGGTATCAGGAAGTCAGCTAAGATGGTGATGTTATCTCCCCAAAATAACTGAAGTACATGCCATCTTATGCAACTTATGTAGCACAAAACTTTCCTGAATTTGAAAGAGAAAATAGACATAAAACTGCTTCCAAGAAACATACTTGCAGTCACCTCAAGCAAACAGATTCTACAACAAAAATGCAACCCACTCTCTAGTACAAGTCTACTCATACCAATCATATCCAACCAAAGAGCTCACATGTTCCAGGGTCTACTTTACAAGTAATATTCAGTACTGTTAACACTTATAATAGTATTTAGACAGTGCCAAAAACAGTAAAAAACCAACATGTAATCACTTTAGCACCATAAACATCAAAATGCCCATCACCTTGCAGTGTTATGTGTCTGCGGCTGTAATGTTTCTTAAGTGACCTGGGAATACTCTCTGCTTATCTCTTCTGTCAAAGCATAAGTGTAGAATAACAGTCTCCGTGGGCAATAGGTGGAGAGTTACTATACTGTGGTTGTGGGTAGACTTGGAGACTTGAAAGGAAAATATCTATATTCTCACACAAAGACTAAAAATAAACCCTGGGACTAAGAAGAAATTACCACCTTGGCTCATTTGTCAACTGCACTACCACCTCTGAGTGGCACCTGCCAACTATAGAGAAGCTCATTAACACCTTTTTCAATAAAAAGGTTCCTAAGTAGAATCATAGAATGGTTTGGGTTGGAAGGGACCCTTGAAGGTCATCTAGTCCAACCCCCCCGCAATGAGCAGGGACATCTTCAACAAGCTCCGGTTGCTCAGAGCCCCGTCCAACCTGACCTTGAATGTTTCCAGGCATGGGGCATCTACCACCTCTCTGGGCAACCTGGTCCAGTGTTTCACCACCCTCATCGTAAAAAATTTCTTCCTTATATCTAGTCTGAATCTACCCTCTTTTAGTTTAAAACCATTCCCCCTTGTCCTCTCGCTACAGACCCTACTAAAAAGTCTGTCCCCAAGTAAATTAATACAATCACACCCTTAATCAATAGCCTGCTAAGACACACTTGCAATCAGTGAAAGTCATCTTCTACATTATGCCTAGCCCCAAAACACAAGGGGGCGGGGGGGGGCGGGCAAAAGGGACTGTTGCACATTTTTGATAATGTCATGTAACACCATGGCATGAATTCCACCTGTGCTCCAGCTCAAGAACTACCACATTCCAAAACATCCTCCTGCCCCCGTGCATTTACAACCCATGCCTGCTCTCCACACTGCTGCATCCCCCAGTAAACAATTCCAGCCACCCTATCCAAATTACTTACAGCTTCCACAAGTGTAATTCAACCTATGCTAATTTTCCAATTAATTCTGTATTCTGATCTCCAACATTCTCACCCCAGCTGACAGGAAAAGCAGGCACCCAGTTTTACACTGAGATAGCAGAACAGCAGAATGCTTAATGACCTAAGTAGTTCAATTCAGTGATGATTAAATCCTAGCAACGTTTCCAAAATGAATTGCACGCAGTTTCCCAACACACAAGCTAAATGTGAGACAGTGAACTCTATTTTACAGTTAGTGAAAAACTTGCAACTGTTTGATTTCCTTCAAGGGAAATAGATGTTTTCAACAGACTCTAAGAATGCTTTGTTAAAAATCCTATTAGTCATGCCTTACTCAGCTAAAAATTAGCCCAAATTGAGCCTGTTCCCTGGAGTTCTTTCAGCTACCTACATGGCTCCTCTTCCAGCCTGCTGTTTTCAAATCTGGTTCTTCCAATACCCCAGTCAGTGCTGTGAACCCTTCAAAAACTGGATTGTCACCTGTGCTCAGAAATACATTACAGCTTTTCATCCTCAACCTTGCAAATGAACACTCTTGTTCAATGAGAATATTTGCCAAGAGTTCTAAAAGAAAATAATGTGGAACTAAACCGATTGTTGTACTTGAAGCCAAAACTTTACCAGTGCTTCAAAATCCCCACATCAGGTCCACATTATGACAACCTTGGCGGCATTTGATGTTTATATTGTTGACATGATTTTAGAAGGCAGGGCACAGAGTTTTGTAATTGCCGATGACAAGGTTGCATTGCACTCCTAGTTCACTGCAAGGGTATAACCTATAATTAAAAAAAAAACCAAACAAACCAAAACAAACACCCAACAAAAACTCTCAACAGCAAGGAAACCCTGTGGGTGATGTATTTTGGGGTGGTCTATGGATTCTTTGGGTTGCTGGAGTCAACTGCCTGCCTAAGAGTACATTTGAGGCATGTAACAGCACTCCCCTGAAACCCATGGTCTGTCAGGTCTGATCGCTTAGATGGTCTACATAATTGCATAAATTGCTTTCACTTCCTGTACACTATATACAACTCAAGTGTTGAAAGAACAGAGATTGGGCATCATTAGCCCATATACCCTATTCCTTAGTGCAAACATGTCATTATATTAATTAACATATTAATGTTGATTACTTAGAGTTGCATAGTACAGTAGGGCAATTAATACTGCAGAAGTTTGCAAAAATAGATTGTATAGAAGTCAAATTTTGCAAGTCTTAAGATAAGCAGGCAATGCATTATAAACTTCATTGATATTCCCTTTACCTGTCCAAGACAGGGCGTTAGGCTTTAGTTTCCCTGAATTTGAGTCCCAAATACAGAACTAATTTCTGCAAATGATGTTCACTTCTAAGGAAAATAACAGAGCTACCCACAGACAGCTTCAACAGATAGGTTCAATTCTGTAAGAGCCTGACCCTGTTCCTTCTAGTGAAGATGAAAATGTTGCTACTGAATTTGCACATTTATTAATAGAACAACCACATACAGCCAAATACAGACAAAACGGTAAGGTCTCCACACACAGCAAAGGAGCCTCTACAAAACCAACAACCTGCTCCATCTGCAAGCCATGTTCTACTTGGAAGAATCACCAAGATGCCCCAGATCGGAGATGGAGAGAAGAGGTCAGCTGTGACCCTGCCCAGCTGTAAGACTCACTGCTGCCTGAACTCACATTTTGCTCTCCATGACATGGAGTCTCCTTTTATAGGCTTTCTATGAGCAGCTGAATTCAGCACAATCTCTGGAAAAATGGTTCCCATGAAGTACAGTCAAAACAGTCATGAAAAGCCCTTTGCTTCCATTGTGCCTTGGGAAAATCCACAAACTAGGAGAGAAGAAATCCCAACTTTTTTTTTTTTAAAAAGCATCCTCTCTACAAAGAGAAGTGAGTGGGGAACTCCACCAGCACCACTTGCTGGAACTGCACTCATGAGTCTTACCAGCATGTTGAAGTCAAAGCTTGATGGAATATTTTAGTATTTCTTTGCAAAACAAGTAGTTTTCCACAGACACTTTTATCTAATGCAAGAATGGTGCAAATAAGTGATCCAAACATTTATTCTGTGATGAATACCCAGAAAGAGCTAATGCCATACATTTCAGTGGTTTCATATTTTTGTCAAGCAAACCATGAACAAGACAAACTCCTTTAGTTCAGTCATGATTTAAATCCAAACTAAAAAGCCACAAGATAATAGCTGAGTATGTGACATCAAGGAAAGTTACAACTGTTGTCAAAGCTTCAAACATTTCTATTCTGAAGCATTTAATACACAATGCCTAACAGTGGAATCCTCCATTGTCTGACAAGGATAGAACCAGTTTCACTGTGACTTAAAACCATGTTACTCCCCTCCCTCTTTGAAATTGTTTTATAATTCCAGGCAACACGAGACTCTGTAGTGACGCCAAGTCATCACTCAGTCTCAGGCTGGTGTCAAGGCATTACCTTTCTTTCCCCTCCTCACCTCTTTTTTCTTCCTGCCCCCAACATAAGCTAATCTTCATCTAGAGCTTATGTTTCGGGAATATAAAAGTAAGAGCATTGCTATGTTAGCCTCCAAATCAGACAGACTTAATCTCACAAGGTAAAGAGGAGACCCTCCAATGACAGAGCACAAGGACATATCTGGAGAATAAAAATATTTGTAGGTTATACATGGAAGCTGCAATATAGATCTAAGGACGGATGCCTTCTACTGAAGCTTCATGGAGCAGCAGCACGGACAAGCACGATTCACGAGTGGCACAGCTTATCAGCACAGACCTTCTGTGTAGCCACGCAAAAGGGAATGAAATTGCCACTGTCTGCCTGACCAGTGCATGAACACCTCCTTTTGGGGCCCTGCCTTTTCTTCTCACATTTCAAGAAAAGTCTGAAAACAAACACATTTGAAAATAAAAATATTTGAAACACTTACCTTGAAAAGAGCTGTTAGTGATGTGGCTGCATGGCTTGGAGAAGAACAGCTCCAAGAGGTCTGCCCTTGGCCAGACACCCAGCTGGGTTGAAGCAGGATCTTACACTGGGTCAGGAACGGGGTGGGTTTTCATGGCTTGCCTGGTGGAGCAGGCTCCGGTGTTTCCTGGGAGCACCCCAGCGAGTGGGAGGCACAGAGCAGCTGTGGGATGGAGGACCTGGGGAGGGAAGCACTGGAGTTAGACATAGGAGAGGATGAAGGGAGATACAGCACAAACCCATAAGGAACCAGATTTCAGCAGCAAAACTCTTGTCTATGGCCACCCCTTCTACCAGCAAGCTAAGTAAGGGGCTGGCGACAGGAGCTATGCTGCAATGGTGGCACAGGGTCACCTGGAGGTTTACCCAAAAGTTGTCAGATTTATACTTACACAAAGGAACACTTCTTGCAACGCAGGATTACACTGTTGATCCCACAGGAAAGCGTGAAGCGATACACCACCAGGTCACACAGAGGGGAGCTCGCTGCAGAGGCTGCCACGGGCTATTCTCTGCAAAGATTTGTCACAGTAGCAGCAACAAGAAAACGTTAATTAGAAATTATTTATCCAAGGCAGCTAAAGACAACTGACACCTCAGACCTCCATCAGACACTGTCTAGGCATTTCACACATTTCCACACACAAGCAGAACACACAGTAGCTTCAGCACACACCTCTGCGTTAGAGGGGCCAGCAAGCTTGGTCTTTTATGCTTTGCTCTTAACAAGATGTGCTAACTATGAGTAATGATAGTAATGAAAGGCACATGGTATCTCCAGCCCAGAAGCAGGTGGTGCCCGCAATGCTTGTTAGAGCGCTAAGCCTGATTTTGTTTCTTGGTGGTAAATTGTTTGAATCTCTTGAAAAATCTCTTGAAAAAGATTGAAAAATTAAAAAGTTGTTTCAATAAAATATTTATGCCTTCTCCTTGAACAAGAAATCACAACAGATTTTTTTTTTCCTGAGCATTCAGAAGCTACTTCATAAATATTCAAACCTTTTTCTCTCCCAAGGAAATGATACTTAGGGTAATACATAAAACAATCTCATTATTTCAATGAAAAAAAACCTAAATAAAAGTGCTTTAAAGAGTTTTGCAAAAGTCACTGAATGAGCATTTTGGTGATGTTTGCCACTTTTCATGCAATCATCTTAAAATATTTTTCAATGGTAAAGTTTAAGAAAATGTGGCCGTCTCTTTTTTTTTTTGTTTCTTTTCTTTTTTTTCCCCAATATCGGGCCATTTTTCCATTCATTCCTTCATTAGGCTTCCTGCATTGCCAAGCAGCAACACTGGGTAATTTTTCAAGTGCCCACTAGAGGACTCGTTTCCATAGAGCTGCAGCTGCACAGAAGGCAAATCTCTTTATAAGCATCCAAATCCCTGTCAATCAGACCATGCCATTACAAACACCCATACACCTTTGTGCTGTTGTGGAGTATGAATGATTCAGCAATAGCTCAGTTACCCGATGCATATTTATTGCCTGATTTATGAGAGTGAATTATTCAACTCAGTTCTTCAAGCTATTTTACATCTGCAATTAAAATTAACCTCAGAATAAAAGATTGATACAACCCAGCAACGAAGCACAGTTAAATGAGAAAATAAAAAAAGAATAAAAGGTGGGATATAAATATATATGTCTAATGAAATAAATGGAAGGCTTTTCTGACAAAATGGGAGTTAGTTAAGATTGAGGGAGGAGTGAAAATTCACTAAAGAGGCAGTAGTTCTTCACCTTGTAAAGTTCCCAGTCTTCTTCAAGAAGTGTAAAGCACAAAAATTAGTCTCACTGCCTGAGTGTCCATCCCACAAGGGCATAGAGCTTCTGCCTTCTGGACGTTAAACCGCCCTTAAGGATCTTGTCCACCTCACAGCCACACTAATTTGCAACGAATCACACCTGAATCTCACAAGCTCTCAAACTGGCTGCTGCTCGCGTTGACAGGAGACCCCCGAGAAAGCCCGGAGCGGGACCAGGTGCCGGCGCTGCAGCAGGCGGCACCGCGCCCTCGGCGCACGCACCCGTCACCCGCCCCAGCAGCTCTGCCGAGGGAGCTGGGCTGGCTTGTGGGCTTGAACAAACCATAGTGCCACCGGCAGGCATAAAATCATGGCAAGTCTCATGTCGCTGGAGGGGTTTATTAAGCCACCCACCTGATGAAATCACGGGTGACTTCAGCTTTCATTTGGGAGAAAGGTGGTTTCTAGTGCTCCCGGGGGGGGTGGGACAAAAGCAACTGAAAAAGCTGAAGCAAGCATATCTTGGAGGCTAAGGGATCCTTTCCCCCTCCCCTGTCATTATGTACCCTTGCTGGTGCCAGGAGGCAATGGTCCTTCTATACAAGTGTTATACATCCCATGCATTCCTTTGCTGCCCGCAGCCCACCCTGAGAGGTCCCAGGTAGGGGAGGGAGCTGAGAGCCCCTGCTGCCAGCAGCGCAGTTCGTGCAGCTGGGGTCTTCAGCAAAGCATGAGCTTGCTGGGCACCAGTTTCCTCATTCATCCGTGGGGTAGAAGCCCTGCCTTTTTCCTCCCCCCCATCTGTTCTCTTTCTAACGTAAAGTAATGGCCTTTATCCCCTAAGAACCACACTCACAATGTGTCCGACCATGCAACACTCCAAAAAAGCATGAATCATCTCAGAACAAAAAAATACCTTTAAAAAATGAGATCAATGAAAAAGATACAAAAAAAAAAAAAAGGCAGATAAAAACTCATGGGTTTTCTCTGAGAGGTGTGAAACACCAGACCCTCAAAAAAAATCTGTTAGCGACTTTGCTATTGTTACTGATTTTTCAGGAACCGTGCTCAGAAGCTTTGGTGGAAAGCAGCTGTAAAATGAGACGAATAGACCAGTTGTGAGGACTGAGACTGACCCTTGAGCAAACGAATTCTTGTTTGTCCGTACAGTGAGAGGTTGATCGTATTCAGGGCACTGGGGAATGACACAAACGGGAGGCAGGAGTGGGCTGAGTGGGTGCTGCCAGTGCCCCAGAGGTGACCCCTGTCCTAGGAAGATGAAAAGAACCTGTGGATGCAGATAGTCCAAAGGCTGGTGCCTTCACTCAAGATGAGCACTGAATGGGCCTTGTTTGCAAAAGCAACGTGTGCACCAAGGACATACAAGCATTTATACCATCCAGAGATTAAGAGAGTTCAGGGTAGACAATTCATCTTTACATACAAAGAACAAATTCTTAAAAGGTTGTTAGCCACCTCGTATGTGAACTCAAACCATAAGGTCAACCCAACAGCTACTAGGAAAGGCTGATAGCAGAGGAGCAAACTCACAGTCACCAGACTGCGCTGATAACTTGGCACAAATGGGCTCCAGGATCTGCGTCATCTGAATCTGAAAACTGCTGTGTAGGCAGAGGTTTTGTCATGGTGTCTTGTTATTTGGTAGAAAGCGTCTCGTTCTTCCTCTGTTTTATTGCTGTTTTTCAGCAAACAGTAACTTTTTTTTTGAGGAAGACTCCACAACATCAACTTCTAGCTGCAAATTCCTACGCCATATCTCCTGGCTACGGTAAAGTAATTCTCCGTCCTTTCTCAGCCTTTATCTAGTCAAGTAAAGAATGCTTTCTGCAAGGGAATCATTTGAAACTGGTCCTGATGCTACACTAGAGATATTTAATGTAGGGAAGTGTCCTGCAGTGGCAGAAAGAGGAGCTAAATGATTGACCTCCCAGCCTCCATGGAAGACTCAGCAGCGTTGGCTTGTCCTCCGATCAGAAGTCGCACATAACTTGTGTCCAGGACATTCCACTCCTTGCAGCGAAAAGTGGCCATAGCTTACATCTGGCCAGCAGTACTGCAAACATCTCCAAAGAAAAACAGATATGCCCATTGTAGAGGAGAAAGTGCAATGGAAAATTGTTGCCTATTACAGTTATGAAAGTTATGAAAGGTTCAAACTGTGTTGATTACCCTAGGTGATCTTCTCTTTAGTTGCCATATCTCTCACTTTTGTTTAAAATGCCTCAAATGTCAAAAATGCGTGTGGATGCCTGCGTCACAGGCATTGCTACCTTTGTGCCAACTGTTGGTAACACGCAACGATGATAACAACTAATCTACTATTTTCTAGTTTACAGAACAGAGAAGAAACAAGGACTGTCATGCACATTGATTAAAATGGTTAAAAATTAATTTCAACAGACTGTAAGAAAAGATTTTTGAAGCACCTTTAATTAAAGGGACTGGGTTTGGGGTGGTGGATTGGTCTGGTTTATTTTTTAACTCATAATTGTGTTGGGCCTTCTGAAAAAGCCAAGTTTTCTCCCGGCTCAGAGGTGGACAGTCCAAAAGATGATGATTTCCGTGAAAGTAAAGGTTGTTTCCTGGCTGCTTGTGTTTGCCTTTCACGTAGGACTTCAGGAAATATTTCTTGAAAAGCATTTATTGAATTATATTGACAACCCAAAATATACAGGAGGGTGTCATCCCTTCACTGCCACAGGCCTGGGACCAGGGGCCAAATAACTTCCTTTTTGAATCCACAGGTGAAGCACAAAGCTTGACATAGACACCAGCCTGAGCTGGAAGCCAGCCTGAGCACTCCATGAAGAATGGACTTATTAACTTCTTAGACTCTCTACTAAGCCTAAGCTATTTATAGAACTACTGAAATCAATGAGTTCCCTGATTAAAATACATCTACATGCACAAATCCTGATGTACTAACTCGTAGCTGGACTCAACATTACTAAGTCTGAAGTCAAGACAAAGCAACCAAGAAGCAAAAGTTACACATGTAACTATAGCTAGACTGGCTACTCACACCAAACCCCACTAAAAGCAAAACTCAGATCAAAAAAATCCCCAAACTAGCAGGAAGTTTGAGAACTTGGTCTACATCTTAAACTCTTCAGGCTCAGAAGCGCCACTCATTTATGTTTTTAATATGTCTGGCAAAACAGGGCTCTGACCTTCACCTGTTCTCAGGTGCTCTCCCAATAAAGGAATGATTAGTAATATTAAGAGCAACAAACTTTAGGACATTTCTATACAGATTAACATTTTTAAACATTTACTCCTTAGTAAATAGTCAAACAAGACTTCAGAGGGTTTCTTTAGAATGCTCAGCTGGGCAAACAAAATTCAGCCTTATTAACACAGTCTTATCATTTAAAGCCTGGAGGGGGAGAGGGGGAGCAGATTAAAAAAAAAACCTCTGAGAGTTCAGAGGCATTGGTTCAGCCAGGCAAAACAAGCAGCAGTGGTGAGTGTCACAGTGGAGGTTCATGAGGTTCAGTCCCACAGCTCTTGCAATACCCATGGTCTCAGTGAAGGTAGAACCACTAGTCTTTCAAATCAGCAGATCTTCATTTTCAATTAATCAGATTAAAAGGTTAAGTGCCTGGAATTTTTGCTCAAGATCTGCTAGACTTCTTTCCTTAAAAAGTGTAACAGCAGTCAAATTAGTCAGCATTGTTTAATCATTTATACAAGAAAAATTGCTATCTCGAGAGAAATGCCCTTGTAATCACTTTTGTAAATACAGTTGTATTAATCTGGTATAGGATAACAGGTTCAAAGTTGTAAACCCTGGAAATCTTTTACCATATGAAATGTTATCATAAGCATTAACTCATAATGTCTGCTTGTTATCATGACAGCAGCAGTTCCCTAGGGGTCAGGAGGTTTATGCTAAAGCACATAGAGCTGAGTAAAGAGCACATATACATCTCCATCGTAACTGAACCCAAAACACTCTCTTTCCTTCCCCACCCCAAGCAATAAATTGAGAACAAGAGACACACATCCTTCTTGATTTTGTATTCATCCCAAGCTCTCTAAAATGCTTCTGATGTCTTGAGAAAAATCACGCATCAGAAAGATGCTCTGGGTTTTTCCGAGTGCTGCTGTTGGGAGGCAGCGGACCAGAGTGGCAAAGGCAGAAAGGAACAGGCTGAGCGCCTGGCAGCCTGACGGCAGCCTCGTGCAGCTGCAGTCTAGCCAGCCTGGTCTCAAATAAGACGAAAACCTGGTTTAAAAAAGGGGTGGTTTGTCGGTGCTGCGGATAGGCAGGATCTCAAGGATGGTCTTGAGTTATCTGTGGTCTTTGCCAAAGGGAGAGCACTCAGCGGCTGGAGGGAGCTTTGTCTCAGGAGTCACTCCGTGACCCTGAAGAAGGCTGCGGAAAATGGTCTAGCCAAATTCTTCCCATACCCCTGATTTTACATGGTTTCCCACAAAAGCTTTGAGAGTTCACAAATATTTCCTTAAATAGCAATATTGCAGGCTATCTTTGTATTGACCCCCTTGAAACTAGTCACCACAGCCTTTCCTTTTCGTGTTGTTGTTAGTAGTAGTAGTATCAAAAAACAATTCTACTTAGCCACGGTAACTGAGCTGAGTTTTCACCTCTTCAAACTTTCTAACCTCTAACACACAATTTGATAATTTTCAATAAAAAAGAGAAAATTGGCCAGCAGTGTATTTTCAACCTCCAGATCTAGATATAAAATTGAGCAGCAGTTCTGTAAAAAGGAAGTTAGTTTTCGAGCTGGCTGCTCTTTCAAGCCCTAGACCTGGCCACTCTGAACACCTCTCTTTTTGATTTTTTCCAGGACTAAGCTAAAGAGGACTCCAAGAAGACAGCAAGTGCAAGGTGGCCAGCAGCGTGCCGGCGAGGGAGAGATTGGCAGCCCTGGACAGATGGGGGTGGAGGAAAGGAGATTAGGGAGGCACTGGGTGACAAGGGAGAAAGCATCCGAGAAGAGCAAGTGGAAGGAAAAGAATCAAAGGGATCGGAGGGGCCAGAGTTTGGAGCCCCCAGATAGAGTCAGGGTGGAGCAGGACCTGGCACGCTTGAGGACGGGTGATAAGAGCTGGTCGGATTATGGCCGTTGTTGCCAGCCAAAAAACGCGCTGCAGTAGCAACTACCCACTGAACGAAGCAGCAGGAGGGCTTTCTCCAGGGGACTGCCTGTATTTGGCCATCCATGCCCTCTTCTTTTCTCCCTGTGCATGTCTAGCTAACTTTTAAAGACCACTTTTGTGCTCTTCTCTGCCCAGGTCAACCACAGCAGGGAAAATGAGCATGAACCTCACAACAAGGAAAGTTGACTTATGCCTCTGCCCTTTACACAACTTCAGTAGCTAGCAGAAAGCTGCCTCACACAGCTGGGATCTACACAGCAGTGCTCATTAATGGTACAGAAAATACATCAAATACACACAAAACCCTGCCGCTAGACGCTGGCGGTTTCTGCCAGGCAGACACACAACTCTTTAAAGGGCAACTATGCAATCCTGACATACTGAATTGGTCCAATTTCAAAGTGATAAGCAGGAAGGATATACCAGATAGAAGATATCGGGGATATACAGCAAGCGGTATTTGCATGGCACTGTGACTAAAGCAAAAACTCTCGTTTGCTGAATGGTAATAAATATGGCGACATATAGTCAGTATCATACACTCATCTATATGTCAGTATATGTGTGTGTGTGTGTGTGTGTACACATGTGTGTGTGCACACAAAAATAAATACATGCATTGCATATACGTGTATGTGCGCGTGTGTGTGTTCAATATAAGACATTTCTCCATTTCATCAGACCCTCTCTGCTGACGGCCTTTCAGGCAGCGGAGCTGCTGCTGGCACTTGCTCTGGAAACAACCTCCATCCTATGAAAGAGACGTGTTCTATCCCTCTCTTCCCTACGGCTCCTTCTCCTGAGGCCACATTTGCCCAGACTCTTTTTTTGATCTGTGTGTATATGTGTCCCCCATACAAAGAAGGTTACCCTTACTCACGCAGTGGCGGGCATGGGGCTGTACGGGAGATGCTGGATTCAAAGAAGGCACAGGCAAGCTGCCGAACTCCTTGGCCAAGTGAACAACTACTTTGAAAGAGCTCTGTGAGCCAGGCTCTTTTTTGTTCCCCTCGGTCTCCCGTTGCTGCTGCCTCACATGATTACTCTTTGGCCAGGACACAGAGTGCTTAAGAGAGAAGGAAACGTGTTAGGTGGGGGTTGCAAATGCAACATCATTAGCAGAAGCCTTTGACTTCTACCAGAAATAATATATATATATATGTAAGGAACAAGCGCCACTGTCGGCAGGAGGGGGGTCATTGCCTTATTGCTCCATGGGCCCTGGAGATCCCCAGTGTAGCCAGAAAAATAAATTTTCACCCCCTTAAGGTGACCGCCGAGCGGCTGTGTTACCCCTCCTCGCTGTGCCGGCAGCCCAGTTCCCTGCCACGTGGAGAAGAGCAGAGCACAGGGCCAAATTTTCAGCTGGTGAAAACAGCCAGGACTTCCTTCTAGCCAACACACTTGTGCTCGCTTCCACCAGCAGATAATTTGCTCCCGTGTTCCTGCATCAGGAGCCGAATCCCTCCCTTCTTGGGCTGGCAAAACTGAAGGAACCACAGGGACGGTGATGCTCAGTCTGCAGAAGGCAGGCTTTGGGGATAGCCTTCACATCAGCCCAACCACTAACCCAAAATGATCAGTCTGCTTCTTGGAGGAGCAGTACCCTGCCTTACAACCAGGAGGAAGCATAATCCGTTTTGTTGTTTATAGAAATTTATAGCCCTTAGGAGAACTATACCTTGGGATCTCCACCTTTGCTTTTTCCTTTCTTTTCAGTGCAGATATACAGCGCTAGCGTATTAGCATAAAAGATGAGCCAGTGTTACTTTCAGGGGTAGATGGACTTACCGTGGCTGTGAATGTAAGGAGCTGGTCGGTTAAGATCAGATTTCATATTTCAGATACTAAAGCGCAGACGAAAATTAGAGTTACTCCAGAGAAGTGAAAAAGCTCACATCTGGAGACAATGGGAATTAAGGGAAATTGTAAAAAAGCCTCCACACATTTCCAAGTAAGTCCCTCCCCTTCACATAAAAAGCATCCAGGAGTAGGAGGCAGAAAGAAGACGTATACACCACTGCCCACCTCTGGATGGCCTCAGAAACTGTGCTTGAAAGCACAGCTGATACTTAGAGAATGGGGGTTCGGGGGCCACCGGGGGAGCTGCACAGGTTTCCACTCTTCCCTCTCCGAAAGCCTCAGCAAATCCTTCCCTGGCAGCAACTGAAGTTTGTCCCGGGGGATGCACGACGTCCCTTTGCCGCAGCACAGGCACAGGTCTGCTCCACCACAGGTCTTCTCCCCCAGGGCTGGCGTGGCTCTGGGGGAGAAGCAGGACCCTCCTCCTCCTCAGCGAGGGCTGGGGAGCCGCTCCTCTTGACACCGTGCAAAGGCTCACAATCATTTTGGGGGCCCTGATTATCTCCCTCTGCCGTTTAAGACATTTTAAGCCTGACCGAACATCCACTTAAACTCTTAGAAATTACACAATGCCAGTTCACAAGCAGAAAGGTGCTCCCCAAAGGGCAATGTCCCCAAAATCGCTTGAGTGCCAATGTTCGAAGCGTGCACCAGCCAGCACAAGAGCTGCAGGTAGCGTCGGTGGGTGTTTTGTCGCAGGGTAAACCCTGCACACCGCTGGGCTCTTAAGCCCAGCCATAAGAAAACACTTTCTGCAAACAATTTGGGCAAAGGAAACTGGGGCATGCAGAAAGGCTACCATTCCCACTTCATACGGCAATTTTGAAGAGAAATAGCTAATTAAAGCAAGTGCTGTTCTGCAAGACGTCATGGCACTCGTGCTGATTTCCCACCGCCTGTTGTACTTCTGTTTTAAAACTTGGGGGATCGGCTCATCCACATCAGATGCTTTTTACAAGATTGATTTTTAAGGTGTATATTGAAAAAAGGGTTGTTTTCTATATCTCTTGCATTATGCAATCCCTTACTTACAAAACTTTCTGTACGCTAGGCTGTGGACCTACTGTGCCATTTCAATGACTTGTATAATGACTTTATGGGTTCATTTTCCCATACGTACCCCGAAGCCTCTTGATGTAGTTCTGTTTCCATCTCCTCACAACAGGGTGGTCAGCGATTGTGACGGACGCGCTTGACCCCCTAACCAAACTGGCTGTAGTTTGGTACAGGCTCCAAAAGAGGTAAAGGCCTGAGCCATAGCCGGGCCATGAACTCCTCCAGTTCCAATCTGGTCTCTCAAAACCCACAAAGGAATAGAGTGACACGGTGAGCATCGATGCATATGAGCTTGGATCACCAATCATGCCATTAACACATGAATAGCGGGTGGCTTCTCCAAGACTCATTTATCAAGGAACAAAGAAAGTTGTGGGTACAAGGAGTCTCATGCATACCTTTTCCATCACATGTAATTTAACGACGAGCCAACCACTTTGTCCCATAAATATGACAGCCTAAGAGCGCCTTCTTTGAGCTATCCCTGCTAGGAAGCCTGGCTGCATGGCGGTGATCTCCCCTTGAGCTGGGCACCTCTCAAGGTTGCCCCTCGAGGCAGAGAGACCTTTTACCAGTACCAGATCTTTGGTAAGCAACCGATATTGCGCATAACCTTGTAGTATGGTAATTTTGATTTTGTCTTGGTAACTTTGCCTGCTGAATTGATGCTAATGAAACATTATGTAAATTTTGCATCTATAATCCCTTAGACATAAAACGTTGACCAAGTCTGAGACTAGGTTTGGACCTAGCTGCACCTAGACTTCTCTCTGAGGGGGAGTTTGGGAAGCAAGGGGGTCCACTCTGAACCTCGTGATGGTGATCCTTTAAGCAATCTAAATCACTCATCTGTGACAGCGATATGTGGTTAAACAGACACAGAGCTTTATTAAACATGGGTGAACGCTGAAAAAAAAAAAAAATGTACTAGGACTGGAAGGAGGTAAAGCAAAGTGCAACGCCATATCGAACGTGCCACTTGTCTTGCGCCTTTTGTTTCCAGAGCCATGCAAGCAGCCGCGATGATAGCGTTATCTGCTGACTGCACTGCTGATCCAGGCAGCCCTTCCCCTCCCAGCTTGCCCTGCACATAGATACAGCACGACATAGGTGTGGAAAGAGAGGAACCCTTTCGATCCCAGATTCCAAGAAACCACCACCAGTTTCATCTCCTTTTCTATCTGCAGGGGCTGTGACCTTGCAAAATAGTGCAGAGGCTCGGAGACCCAGGGCCTCATCAATATTAACAAATTAAACAGTGCCTGGGGATGAATCATGATCACCTTTATTAGGAAGCTGTTCAAGCATTTCATGGCCTGCGGCAATTACTGGTCCCCAAGCCATTCCCGGGCACAGTCCAGAGTCAAGGACCAAATCTCAACTAGCCTTCAGCACGGAGCCACCCTCTTTTGAAGGGGACAGTATTTTACCAGCACAGATGCAAGCTCTTCTATGCCGGTTGGTCACTGTGCCCTGGAATATCCCCGGGTATATTTAATTTACTAACACAGAAGTAGTCAATAATGCTTCACGGTTATTCAAGTGCCTGCTATCTCTATTGACCAAGATCAGACAACACGCATTTCAGCAACCCCAGTGAAAGAAGAAAATAAACCCATCACAGCAAGGGACCACGCTTTAAAGGTGTTAAACTTTGGCCACACTTCAGCAGAGACAAGTTCAGCCACAAACCTGCAGGGCTGCTCTAGTGACTTCTCTGGAGAGCTGATGGTAAGCATTACAGTTATAACCTAACTGGTTTTGGTTGTACATGAAAACCATCACAGCAATGCTGCCCAAGTGATCCTGGGATTTATTTTCAAAGAGACAATTAATAAATGTTGAAAAACACCGCTATAGGACAAGAAGAAAAAGATTTGGAGTGTGCAGTTTTAATCCTGACATTAACAAGCTCACAGGTTAAGAGCAAACTTTACTCATACAAAGGTCTTAACATTATCCAAACTCACACAAGCTCCCCATTGCTAATATACACCAAGCTCAGAACAAGGGGTTTATTTAAAAATACACTTTATTTACAAGACATTCAAACTTCATTTTGAAAAAAATTTAACTGTACATAAAACTTTAAGTAATTTTTCACTAATAGTTAATAAAACCACAGTGAGATTTTCCATTCATTGATTCAGCAATCATGGAAATTACACTTTGGCACATTATTTAAATCACAAAATGAACAGAAAAACTGGAGGAAACTTTTAAGCAACACAACTCCATAAATGTAACAACTTTATACAGTGACATCCTCATATCAAGGTGTCACTGTTCAAATAAAGTATTTAACATAGAAAGTGCTTCCACTGTACAGCAGAGTAAGTAGTAGAACCTATAGAAATCTTCATAGTGTTTGGATTATCTTTTCGGAAATGTCCCTTTTATCTGCTTTCCAATTAGCGATCCAAGCTTTCTCCTAAGGTATTAATGAATGACTAATGAACGCTAGTGATTTCATTATACCTTCTCAGGCTTAGAGAAGATGTATTTTTTAATTCTTTAGTAAGTTGGTTCAGGTGGAGTGTTTATAAAGGATTTAAATACACATAAATATATATATATATCTCAGGATGACTGCTTAGACAACACTTTGACAGAGATCACAGGACATAAAATAGTCCTTGCAGTAGCCATCCATAGACCTTGGGTGGTGAACTGCACTGCGGGGAAAATTTGGATGCCAGCATATCCCCTTCAAAGTTCAGAATAAAAGGGAGCATTCAGGACAGTAAGTGTTATAATTGGGTAGAGGTGGGGGGAAAGAATAGGAAGAACTAAACAAGATCAAAAAGTGGTTTGCAATGGTAGAGTATCACATAGCAAATCCAGAAAGCGAGTGAATTTGAATTAAAGGGAGTGCAAAAAAAGAGGTATTTCTAAACTGTATTATAGGTCCATCACCATGACCAGAAGGCTAGCAAAACCATACTGCTTTTATTGAAGAGACAAAAGAATAAGAAAAACATTAAGAGGAAAAAAACACAGTTGCACTACAAGTCAAAATACGTATCGCGAAGAACACAAGAAGGAAGTCGACGGAAAATTTGGCAAAACAAAGGCAACACTCCTAAAAATAGCATCAGTTATTTTTCTTTACATAGAACAGCAAAGGCAAGACCTGCATTTAGAGAGTTACAGAAGAAGGAAAAATTAACTATCAAATCGATATGTTTGGTTAAAGGATAACATATGAAAAGGTGACAAAAAAATTGAATGGACTTTAAGAAAAGGCCCACGACTGATGAAGGCCAGTAAATTGCTTTTGCATTCAATGCTACGTTAATTTATTCCAGATTTCACTCTTGTTCCAGAATTATCTGCCAAGGCTAGCAAACGTTTCGTTGTCATACATCTAGGTCACATGTATGACTGGTTATGGATCAGAGGGCCACACAAGCTGGACAGCTGGTTGAAAATCACCTGTGTTTTAAGCAGATTTCCTTTGCTACAGACAGTGATGGGCAGATAGGGGCAACCACTGCAAGAGAAACGGAATGCCATAATGGTGCAATCAGAAGAGAGCGATAGAAGAGGACAGGGTAGCACAATCAACCTGCAATCGTCAGAAATTTTACATTAGCTTAATTGCTTTTCCCACCCTCAGTAAAGAGGCCAGAAAAGAGATTTTTCAACAGTGCAATACGCTACAAAACTGAATTTAGAACAAGTGCCCATAGATAAGGGCAAATACTGAAATATACTATATTTCAAAATGAGGTAAGCTTACTTCAAGAGAATTAGAAGATATATGCCAAGAACTGAAGGGAAATAAGCCAGTACAAAATACACACTGATTGGAATGAAGTCTTCTGCAGAAGTAGAGAGGGGCCACCCAGTAGAGCCTAGCTGTGACACGCCTAAAACAGAGAAGAAAAATATTTTCTTCCAGGACCCAAAGGAAAACAAGGATATTGGGTCAGAAACCTTAGCTGGATACCCTGGACGTCCCTACACAGAAAAAACAAGGTTCACCTCATATATGAAATAGCTCTGTTGGTTTTGCTTCCTTAAGTAATAAAGCAAATTTTAAATCTGCTTGTTTTCTAGACCTGAAGATTTCTATAATCCCTGGTATTTTCCTATTTATTCACAGGCAACAATTACAGTACACTCAACCAGACAAGAAAAATGTTTAAGAATGTTACTTCATTGTATTTTCAGGTTACAACACTTCTAAAAACTTAAAAAATAGATAATCACAGTTTTAACAAACACTGGAAGGATAAAGAAAAAGATGGTCTATTTTGTCAAACGCCTCAACGTTACACATACTGGTTTTCTCTAATTCCAGAGTAAACAATACTGCCATTCCATCTTTCAACCATTTAATAAAAGGTATGTATAAAAAGATTACCTGATTCAAGACACAAATGCATAATTATGAAAGGGTGCATGTTTTAGAGGATATCTGGGAAGCAAGTTCTCCCATAGATTTTGTTGTTATTTTGGGAGCTTTCTATTCCAGTTCTCCAAAAACCTATAAATACATTTGTTATTTACATCTAAACCCTGACATTTAAACATCATCATAGAAGAAAATAAGGACAAAAAGAACAGAAGAAAGGGCTGTCTTACTTTATGCCACATGCTTTTAGAAGACAAAGCAATTCTTAAAATGTTCCCTGATTTACATTAATTCGTGCAATAGCTGCCAAGCAAGATCCTGCTGCTTTCACCTCTGCTGCTGCCAACAGAATCAGACAGACCGGAGGATCAAGCTTTTAATTACACTAACACATAGCTTAATTTATATAATATAAGCCTACGATGGAAGGCTATGAAATATATTAATTCACCCAAGAATCTGTTCAAAAGGGGTGACTACAAATCTAGAAATGTGCTATTTAGACTGCAATCACTGCTTCAGTAAATAGCATTTTCCAAGCAGCAAAATAGCCTGCTGTGTGTTTTAATATTCCTTGACTTAATGTAATTGTCCTTATTAATAAGGAGTTGGCTGCTTTCTAGCCAGCCTTACAAGGAGGTCCTGGTATTTTCCTAGCCCAGGCAGGAAATCAATTTTCCCTTTCTGTTAAGGTGTCTCTGAGGTAAAGACACCACAATTTTATAGAGGCGTCCCCATAAATAAATGAATAAAATTCATTTTCTGAATGACAGAAGACCAGGCCACACAGACCATTGAAAGGCTGCTTTTGACAGCAAAAGGCATTTGAAAGCTTCTGGATCTGGTCTGTATAGCCGGTGAGGCTAAGCACTACACCCAGTGTGGATTAGGTAGTGGGTCTTCTCTCCAAGAAACCTGGAGAACAGACCTGACCTAAATCCAGCACTGGTGCAGGGCACGTCATCTTGTTTTCCTTAGAGCACGCTTGCATGCCTTAAAAAAAGGCAAGCAGCAGAAAGATAAAGGAACTGCTTCACTAAATACACTTTGAAATACACCTTTGGGCAGGGGGAGGAAGGGCAGGGCGGAGGGGAGAGATTACACCTTTAAAATAGATCAGCAAGAAATAATCAAGACTAAACAAGGAGAAATTCCCTCTGTAAGTGTTTTTAAAGCTTCCTCTAAGTGATAACACTGCATATAAAACTTTAAAGGGACTTTCTTAATTAATACAATATTAAATTGTGTCTTAAAAATAGAACTGTGGAATTTTAACTGTTCATAATAAGCACATTAGCTTATTTATTCAGCATGAATAATGACAGACATTCAGTGTTAAAGATACTGCAATCATCCTGCAAAATGATGAATTAAGACCGTGGCTATTATAATTTCTGTTGTCAGAAGGAAAAAAAAAAAAAAGAGAGTTGTACAATCACAGAAGTGAACACGATAAAAGTTAACTGGATAACTGCCTGCATTTCCATTTGCTAGAACCAGTACAGACAACGTTAGTAAGTATTTCTTTGCTTTCACGACAAGAAGTCTTTAGCATAATTATCTGTGATTAGGCTAAGACTCCAGTATTACTAGTAGAGAAGCAAGACCAGCTTCTGCTCTGTCCCTAAATACAGGAGTCAATCAAGGAAACAATGCAAGTCAAAATCCCTGAGTGCTTCCCCTCCGCCTTAGACACTCTTAATCCCACTCACAAACCCCACCGGCCAGAAGCACAAGCGTCACTGTTAAACATGAACTGTCTACGCAAAAACGGGTTTTAAGGATCAGTAAAGCATCCCTACTGAAGTCCTTTATAAATATACAGTACTTCAGCCCAGTACAATCACGAACTGGCCACCAGGCTTTCAGGAAACAGCTAGGAAAGGCCAGAGTTTCATTCCCAGTGCCACTGGCCGTTAACTGCAAGCATCAGTGCGGACAGCAACACGCCCCGTCCGCCCTAACAAGAGAAATTCCCACGCAGTTTGGTAAGGAACTGGGTTAGGCTGTATCAGAAAAATCTTAGATGAATGCAACACCCTTCGTGGAAATATTAATCCTTATTTCAGATACAAGGGGTTTTTAGGTGCGTTTTGGTTTACAGCTAAAGCACAGAAATCTTTTTGCCACACCAACTTCAGCTACAACCGCCGATGACCCCCTCGCCGGCCAGGATACGTTTGTTCTATGAAAACATTACGCAGAGTGGAGGGAACGGCCTAAAGTCGTGTACTGCTTAACTGCGATTTGTCATCAGAGGCACCGCAATTTTTCACGTTTTTAATGCTATCCTCTGCCAGTGGGTATTCCATAGGGATTTCAATATCATTTTTACTTGAACCATTGTCCTTACGCAGTGCAGAAAGGCAACTATCGTTTTTCTCAGTATGGCCATTAGTTTTAGCCAGGGGGGGCTCCCGCTGGCTGCAGCACAGCTGAGAGTCACAAGCTTTTGAGATGCAGGGCGAGCTGCACAGTAGCTGGGAGGTCTTGCAGTCAATGTACTCGGGCTGGATGGTCACAGAATGGATCCCCGCTTCGTGGAAAATCTTCCGTATTTTATAAGCAGCATCTTGGTAATCAGTAGGGGTTTGGCACTTGATATGAAGAGTAGCAATATTCTTCCCACCTGCAAGTTCCCAAACATGCACCTCATGAAGGCTGCTAACCCCTGGTACACGAGCTAGTCTGTCAGCTGGAAGACATAAGAGAAAGATATTAGAGGCTTTGGCGTACTGGCTAATTACTAGCTTTCCCATTAAGAGCCCTATCCAAAAGCAGCAGTCTCCGAACTATCTTTTTAAAAGAGCTGTACATAGTAAAATGTGTCTACTCCCAGCTGCCTTCGGTTCAGCCTGCAGATGACCACACGAACAGGCCACCCTTCCTTTGGGGCTCACTCTGTCCCCCAGGCTCCCTAATGGCAATTTACCAGCCATTCATAGAAGCAACATTAGAGCACCACTTCCTTGGTGAAGACCCCACATCTTCTGGTTTCTTTAGCCCTGAGCATGGTGGAATTCCAGAAATAACCAGTGCTACCCCACAATGAGCCAGTGTGAACAACGCCAGAGAGCTACAAAATTAACCAACGTAAATGGAAACTTCTAAGCTCTTTCGGAAGCCTTTTGGAAGAAGCCGCTGCAGGGTTGGGAAAACTGTAATTCAGTGTTGTTTCTTTCACAAACACCCCACACAAAGCATTAACAGCTCAAGACCTGGTATTTTTGATGTATTGTTGGAGTACCACATTCTCAAAATGCATGCTTTAACTAATCCAGAGAGATTTGAGTCATGTTGCTAGGACACAGGCATGTGACTGTTTCTCACGGTTCTTGAGAATTTAGAGCTATTATGAGTAAATAATCCAAACATGTCATTCCAGAAATAACATATGCATTGAAATATATCATTAAAATTAATAGCACTTCAACAACAAATCTGACTTACTCAGTAGTTGCATATTAACACCTTTGGGAACCATCTGCAACAAAATAATTGAGGTCTCCTTGATAAGCGGGAATGCAGAAGACAAGATGATGAACACCATAATTATTGTCAGGCTTGGATCAACGTAGCACTGCCAATTACATGGAGCATTCCCCAGAGGAAGTACATGGAAGATTGTAGCAGCAACTACCACGACCACAGACCCAAGTGCATCTCCCATAACATGCAAGAGAACACCTGAAACAAATGGCACAATTTCCATTAGTGGGGGTTTTTTTTGGAGGGGGGAGGAGAGCAAAGCCGCACTTTTCAAGTCTGTTCTACTTGACGTGGAAAACGCAATATTCCAAGCACTAACATCATAACCAAAGTTTTCAATAACAGCTTTTAGAACAAAACAGCAAGGGAAATACTGACTCTGAACCACAGCTGCTTAAGTGGGATGCATTATTAAACATGTAGGGTATGCTAGCAACTGCGGTCCAACTGCAATGCCATGGCAACGTAAAATGTATTTGCTTAAATGCCTGCAGATTATTAAGAGGTCCTGGCACATTAGATCTCAATTCTCAACTAAAAATTGATGACTAAATCTATCTGTTCTACCCTGGAAGCTAGGAGAGCCACAGACCACCCCCAGTAACAGTTATTCTCCTCCATCAGCTCCTATAACACTGTTGAAATCTGAAAAATTACCTAAGTGAAACCTAAGCCCATTCCTATGGCTCCAAATGCCCTCAAACTTCAATTTTTGGATCAAGCTTGATTACTAGTCATATTAAACCTTGTCCCACCAACAATACCAGCCCTCAGACCCCCCAAAAAAATCAGAATCTGGTTTGAGAATTAGTCACATGAACACCACAGTTTAACATGTGCCTGGACTACTCTAAATTGAGAGGAACGCTGGGTACCACTTTTTACTTCTATAAATATGTTTTTGCACAAAAGGTAAAGACACAAAACAGGCTCTTGTAATAACACATTTTTAGCTGCCCTTTCAACTACAATGACTAAAGTAGTCTTCTTGCTATAAAGTTACAATAATCTAAGAACTGCTTTTTTCATCCTTTTTTTTCCACTACTTTACATAATCTTCCCTCTTCCCATCATTGCTCAGTTTTGTCAGTCTTCACTGTTCAGACTCAAATTTCATTCCAAACCATGCCTAATTCATAACATCTCTAAATATACTAAGTTAATTTCTTTGCCAATACTTTTTATTCAGAGCCTGTGAGAGAATAAGATGGACCATCTCCTTTTCACATCCCTATGACAAGCACTTTCAAGAGCTTCACTCCAATTTAATCACTTCCTCTGGCCTGGAGAAGCCGTAAAAGGCTCCCTCTGAAACTCATTAACAACACAGCGAAGAGTTTTGACTCTTTGGTGATGCTGGACACTGGATTAGACCTAGAGCCTTGCCTGTGCTGCTGTTTCTTGCCAGCTCTTTGCATGAACATTGATCTTCTCTGTGAGAAATGAAGGCAATAAGCACTGGTGTTCTTCTAAATCACTTGGGTCAGATAAGAAAGGACAAACTTCCAGCCAGTGCAGCTCTTTCTGCTGGAGTCAGGCGTGTTCTGCCCCATTTGGCAGACTCCCACAGGGCTTTACTCCTCCTAACAGTGTGGCAGTGTTTTCTTTTCATTCACAAATAATCTCGATTCAGCACGGGCTATCAGCTATTGCACGAACAAGAGGGACAGGCAGGATGCAATTGCCAAGGCAACTAACTAGAGAGTACAGCTTAAAAAGAACAGGAAAATTGTTTCAGAAAGTCTTCTTTTGAATTAAGAGAAAAAAGTAAGCATGCCAGAATTATGATAAATTATGAATTGAGAATATGGAATTTGGAAAATGCTTATTTTACATTACTAACATTGTTAATATGTACATCTTGGTTACGCATCACATAATGAGGGCCTATACAGAAATGAACCCATTTCCCTATAGACCCCCAAAAGCTATGGTTATAAAATAGAACCAGAAATGAATTTTTAGTAAATAAAGTCAGTATGGTAAGACCATAGGTAACACATAGTTTCCAACAGCTTGTGTTGGAAAGTCTGAACTACTCTGCATATGCTCAAGAAGTAAAAGGAATAATTTTACACTACAATAATTAACCCAGTCAGGCAGAATGTCTGGACTCCCGTTCCACTTTTAAAAATCAAGGAACCAATTCCTCTGCCAATCCATTTTGTCCAGCCATGTTTTTCAGGCAGGCTCTGATTCCATAATGTACAGAATTTTTTGCCAAAGAAAAAACATAGATTTTGAATCAGAATTTTAAAGACACGTATCTCTAACACTGGCTAAAGAAGCAAGGAATATTTGTAAGGACAATAAAAATAGATTTTGCAAAGATGACATACTAAAGTTAAAGTAGCACTTAGAGAAAAAGTCTCTTTTTAAAAATCAAAGATGACAGGTATCTTAAAATAAGCAATATAAAACTCCTTATCCTTCAGACATTTTTGAAAGTTTCCAGCATCACTATCCCTAAGCACTGTCGTTCAGGTAAATAAGGCCCTCTCTAAAACATACTCATCGGTTTCTTATACTTCTCTCCTCCATGCCTGAAAGTGATTCGTTCAGGTAAATAAGGCCCTCTCTAAAATATACTCATCGGTTTCTTATCCTTCTCTCCTCCATGCCTGAAAGTGACGGTTTGCTTTTCCTGCTCCAATAATCTTACCACTATAATGCCATAATATCCAGTGACACCAATTTCTAGACATTCAGGAAAGCGTTGTGGCTCTAGCACATGGTTTGATTTCCAAAGTGTCTTCCCTTACAGACACATTTCTGTAACTCTGAAAACACTTGTGAAAGACAGGTCGTAGACACACACACCAAAAAAGAACCCCGGGTGCCCGACTGCCACGTCGACCTCTTTAAGCTGAATTCATGTGACACCAACTTACATGACTTTGGAAGAATATCAGATGCTAACAGGTGACCGTAAGAAGCCTGAAACTACCATCCTGTTTCAGCCTTCTGACAGCCCTTTACCCTAAGGTAATGAAAACCTTAACATAAATATGTTAAGGGACAAACTCCATGTTCAGTATACTCAAAGATACTTGCTTTTGGCTCTGCTCAGAATAGGTATGTAAACGTGTATGCATATAAACACCTATACAGAGAGGGACAAAGACATTTGGTTAATTTATTCCTAGAAGTAGCTACACAGTTCCACTCCGCAGATACCCAGAGACCTGCCGAATTACAACATAAGAAGGGCTGATACTCTCACAGACTCTCTCAGGGACAGGTACACAGTTCAAGGACCTGGAAAAACACTGTGCTGAAGGACCAGTTTCAGCACCTTTTTCCTCGTGCTGACTACAAAACACTGTTAACCTCGGGATTTAAAGAAATTCTGTTTTCTGCCCAAAAGCATTTTAAAGTTGAAAACTGCTCAACTACTACAGCAGTGACACTCAAAGAAGCGCCTCATAGATACCTGCTTTACCTTCCTATAAGGCCTCTAGTGACTTGAGCTTGCTGTAAGAGGCTTTGTCTCCTTTCCAAAAAGTTCAGCTGCACTATTCTAAAGAATTAAGATCAAAATGTAAACACACTCGGAGCCAAATCAGCATCACACTATTTTCTTATTATCTACGCTATTTCATACAACCAAAACCTTTCTGCTAAAGATAACAGAGTCCGTACCCTCAGAGGAGTCCTGGGCTTTTGCTTCATTTCTTACTGATATTTGGAAAAAAAAAAAATAATCTGAAATGGAAACCAGAAAGTGTTTAAAGTTAGTATCATATTAGCAGTATACTCCCGTGCTGTACCTCTGATGTTCAAGGCTTCAGACTTCCTCTCTTTTTTCTTCTCAAGCCCCTCTTCAGGGCTTTTTTGGTCATTTGGTGAATCACCTGCATTCAAAGAAGAAACGCTGTGTTGTGTATAAGTTCTACAAACAGAAAAAACATCATCCTTCTCAAAACCAACTTATTTCAAAGATGACAAAAAGAAAAAAAAAAAACCAAGCCAAAACATTTTCCATGCAACTCTCTGATCGAGGCCTCCCTCCCCCATCCCGAGGGGACGCCCAGCAGCCCGGTGTAAAGTACAAGGTGAAAGAGGCGGTGGGTGTCTGAGTGAGCTCAGTGAAATTCCCCGGGGCCCACGGGTGGGTTTGGGGCTTCTAAAGGGCCCAGAGGACGGGTCTGGCAGCTCGGCGGGTCCCGAGGGCAAACAGGAGGGAGAGAGGGGACGAGGAGGGATGGGGAAGGGTGCGAGGAG
>NW_009221218.1:0-7352 GCF_000690835.1 Fulmarus glacialis | reverse complement strand
GCCCGGCCCGGCCCGCCGGGCACCGCCGCAGCGCCCTTCTGGCCCCGTCCCTCCTTCCCGCCTCCTTCCGCACACCGCATCGCACAGGCCAGGGACCCCCTTCCCTCCCGCTGCCCCTGGCCTCGGAGCTAGCCAGGAGGTTGTTCTCCTGGGACAGCATGTCCAGCAGTGTGCCAAAACACCGGCAATCCGTTTTCCTTTTTTTTTTTTTTTTTTTTTTTAAAATAAAAAAAGAAAAAAATCGGAACACCTCCTTTTTCAGCACTTCCTAGAAGTTAATGCTTTAGGGAAAAAGCACAAGGTGTTGTGGAAGTTGGCAGCACCACTTTTGGCTGTATCAGAGTTGCCTGAGCTTTCTGGTAGGAAAATCCCTTCACAGTGCTGCAGCAACGGGCAGCCCACCAGCATGTGCTACTGCGTGCGAGGGTGAATGCGTGTGGGCGTTAGGGTGCCTTTAAAAGATGCGCTCGCAGTGGGGCTACATGAGGATAACACCACATAGCTCTTTTTGTGCTTATGTCTATGTCTACATTGGTCTATTTTTATACACATAGATGCAGGCAGAGCATATGGCAAGTATAATTGTGCATATTTGTTTGCTCGCATACATGCATATCTGTGGGTATGCATAAATCTAGATTTTGTAATGCAGTTAAGATAGAGCAACTGGAATCAGTGTATGATTCATAGTGCATGCATATGTCTTTTATAGACTGTGCATTTCTCATGTAGCTCTCCCTACTGCATTTAGATACATTATGAGATAAAAGTTCAACTGCTTCTTTTAAGGTAAATGGTTGATTTTCTATCGTTATTATCTGAGCAGTGTTCTGTTCTAAATTTACAGATCTTTAACATAAAAAATGAAAGTTTCGCAGGTTATCAAAATTTCATTCAAAAACAGCACAGGAGTAAGATTACAGCGTGGTTAGCTTGTCACTTACCCGCAGCTTCTACCCTTCACTTGGTACTTTCCTAGATGTAGTCCACAATGACGCTTCTCTAAAGGAGCTGTATATGTTTTCAGGAGGTCCTCAGATGCTGCAGCCTGGCATTTGTCTGCACTGGAGATCTTTCCTTTTCTAAGCCACCTGGATTTCTAATTTGTCTAGGTCTAGGCCTAGATCTATCATGCAGGTATCAGTCTCCAGGCTTTTGCCTCAAGTGTTTTGAATCTCAGTATGTTGGCTTTTTGTATTGCTTCAGCAGCTGATTTCAGTGCTTTGCTATTTTTAAACCTTTCATTTATAGCTTCAGGCCTTTTTTTGCTTTAGCTGATCTGTATTTTTACTTTGAAAGTTATCCCCTCTAGACCTCTTAGAGGAAGGAACGCCACTCAGCTGCTTCAGACATCACCAAAATTGCTGAACACATTAGTTGTATCTTCTACACATTCATTGTATCTTCCGGTTGGGAGTTGGGCATGTTGAATTTGATCTGTTTGCAAATGTCATGCCAGGTTATCAGTTTTTACGAACAGCGCCTCCAAGCCTTTCTTTACCCTCTGGAATATTTTGACCTGAGTAGGCTCTGTCTTTTTCAAATAGTATTTTGTTGATATGACCCATGTCCACACATAACTCAGTTGGCATGAGATCATTTTCTCATCCAAAGAATTCTGCAGCGTTCATCATGGAGATGAGAACTAATGCTACCTGCTTCTTGATCCCAGAAGTCACTGGTAGTGATGATCCGTACCAAAACTCCAGGGCACTGAGAAAGTTGTGTAACATGAAGCTCCCAGTAGCTCTGCAACCTCCGGCATTCTTCATTTGTATAGGAGCAGTACAGAGGTAGAAGACTGGATTTCTGATTGTTAGCATACGTTCAGGCAGCTAGCAAAGTCATGGGTATTTATTTGTGATTATGAAATTTCAGGGTTGTTTCTCCCTTGCCTCTCATTGTTTGATAACTCAAAATTGGTGTGTGTGCTTCTTGCAGAACCAGCCTTAGTCTAGTTATTCCTAAGAATTTCTGAAGGTAATGGCTATTACAGATGCTTTCCTAAATGCTCTAAAAACTTCTTGCTGTGTCACTTGTCAAGCTACTTTTCTTGGCATGGGTTGAGATCAAAGTGTTCTTGTTATTAGAGGAGCAAGAAAACTTGCTTCCACATGGCAAGTATGTTCAGTGTAGAGAAATAAAATTGTCAGCTTCATTCTTCCAATGCTGTCAGCCTTTGGTATTGATAAGTCAACAGTAAGGCCGTAATTTAGGCACTTAAAATGTTCTAATCTAAGAAACAAAAATTACTGAGGACCTGCCCTGTGCTGGAATCATGAATGTTTTCAATCAGAAGAAGTAGCTATCACAAGTATTTTTTCCTCAACTAAAGGAGAAGTTGTTCTATCCCATATCTCTTGGCAACAGGGCCACAAAAGGATTACCTTGCACTATTGATTTTAACTCATGTTGTGTGGCTTAGCCACCCTTATTTAATAAGACATTTTTTGATCAGTATCAGAGAATCCTTTACTACCTGTAGTAAAGACTTTTGGCCCAGAAGTATAGCCATGTGGCCCTTACCCTTTGCACACTATTATGGGTTGACCTTAGGGAAATTTTTTTTATTATCCATAGAGTGGTTGGAAATGGAGAAATGAAGAAACTTCACCTCTAAGATGGGAGAGCCCAGTATTTTTTTAAGAATTCACTTGCTTAACTTGTTATTCTGGTGTCCCACAGCCTGTTTAGAGGAAAGGCTGATGAGCTATTTTGGAAGTGTCTCATCCTCCTCCTTTGTCTGTGTCAAAGAAACATTCCTGTGTCATGAACTCACTTGTAGTTAGTCATGGCATTGTAGCAGATAGTTTACCTTAATCTTCCTGTTGAAGTTGAAAGTCTAGTCAGATTTGTCACTACTTTACTAAACTAGTTTATTACAGATTTGTTACTCGTTTATTACATCTAAGAATCTCATGTGTTAATATGAACATTTCAAAAGAAAAAAATGAAGATTACCTTTGCTGGGGACTTTCCAGCTGATCAGTCTTAAATAAGTTTATTAGTGTCACCTTCCAGAGCTTTATCCACAGTCATTCTTACTATCAGTTACTTTACAGCCTTACAACCTGATAATTACTTTTTTTTTTCCCTTCTTTCTCCCTCCCCCCCTCAGTAGTATCCATCAAGCCTCTTGGACTCTGGAATTCTTTTCCTAAGCTTCTTCCCCTGATAGTCCAAGGGAACTCTGCTCAGATGCCTGACAGATTCCTTCGCTTTGGAGCTCTTTGCAGATTTATCCCTACTAACTGGAGTAGGATACTTCTCTCAGTATAATAAGTCAATAACCCAGACTGCTAATTGCTTATGGATGGACCAGGAGGGACTCATTCCCCATTTAGAAGGTGCTCTCCATTAGACTGGTCTATGGTTTCCTTTAAAAACATAATGCCTTAGAATATTTTATTTGGATTGTTGCTTTTGGCCTTGTTTATGCTGTTACTGCATTTTTCCTTTAGGATACACCTCTAGAATGTCCTACTTATTTCTTTGCTGTTTACTTTCATGAACTGAGAATTGTGCTGAGATGATACTTTTAGAAAAAAAGGATTATGATTGTTGTAATTCTTTGGTGTAAAGATAATTTTGACAGGTTTCTTATACAGCCATCTGTTTCACCTTGAAATGTGAAGGTGGCTCACAGCTTTCTGTGTGAAAAAAATGATGTTACTTATTGTGCTTTTTTAATTGGGAATCTTCTTATAAGCTGAAATGAAGAGCTGTCTGGGAGACTGTGAGGATGGATTCCAAGTTCCTGAATGTCAGAAAACAGCTTAAGAAAGTGTCTTGCATTCTAGTCTACCATCACTGTCTTAAGAGATTGAGAAGTTCCAGCTACCTCACACCAGTTAGCACAAGGTTTACATGTGAGAATTCAGCGAGAAGGCTATTTTCAAACATTAATTCTTCTCTCTTCAGTTGTTTTCCTTCCTCATAAATTGCTACCTATGAATAATTTAGCTGTTGTGGTTTCACAAGGCACTCTTTGCTGAGGTTTCTGTAAAAGTGATTTGTTAAGAGAATAAATGTGAGAGATGCCTGGCACTGTGAACACTATCAATACTATTAATAATTCGGTAACAGGATTCTTTTCTGAAAAATCCCTGTGCTTATTATCAGTCTGTCTGATCAATTATTGTTTTCCAGTTTGAATATAGCTTTCTTAAAGAAGTCTAGGGTGGGAAAGTTGTACACGAAGGCACTAACCCATCAAACAGCAATCAGTAGGGACTATAATACTGGTGTGATGTAGTCTGTTCCTCTGTAGAGGAGGCAAACTGCTTAGAGCCAGTTACCATTTACGGGAGGCTTGCTGATTCAGCCAAATAAGTAATTTGTTACACAAAGTCATCCTTGATGACAGCTGTGGCTAGAATAACAGGCAGAGGCAACAGAATAGCATTGCAACTATTGCCATAAAATCCTTTCTATTTTAACAAATGTGTTGTTTGCTTGTCTCTGAATCCTACCCTTTATGACTTAAAATTCCTGAACATTTCATGCCAAATGCAGTTCGTCCTAAAGGCTTTCTAATGACTTTCTTCTTTTGTGATTTGTGGTATAGCTCTATGTACCATGAGCTCTATAGCTCTGTATACCATAGCTCTGTTTATTCCATGGCTACCAGTTCCCAAGTTTGCTGCTACCTGACATGCATTGTTATTTTGGGATCTTTTTTCCTGCTCTTAGCATTTGTAGTTTCCAGTCCAATAATTGCTGTGGGCTGTAATCCATTGAGTTTCTTTAAAATATCGAACTGTTTTTTCAAACAGAACCTCTCAAATGCTAGCTGGAAGGTGGGACACATTTTCCACTTGTGACCATGTTTGAACAATACAAAAGGGATTGATACTAATACATGTAAATAAGAATTTACACAGGAGAAAATTCATCCTATTTAAAATGTGTGATAAAAACTGGTGACAGAAATGAAACCCAGAAATGTCCTTAGCTGCTTTTTAAATCAGTTTTAATCAGCACTTGTTTTGAAATACGTAGAGGTTCAAACAGATTTGGAAGAAAGGGATTTTCACAATTTGAAGTTTTCCTGATTTGTTTACTTGTTATGACGGGTCTACTGCCAGTTTAATCTGAAATCTTTTCTCCTGTATTTTTTTTTAGAGCAAATACTTTGTTTAATATTTGGATCAAATATAAGCCTCGGCTGCCAGAGTGGTATTACAATGAAAAACTTCTGAAAGTTGGTGATTCCCTCGCTCAAATCAAAGTAAGTCATATGAAAACAGAAAAAGCTCAATCCCAGTCTATGTTTCATTATGTTTCTGTGCTACTTTCATTTTTAATCGTATTTTACTGGAAGCTATTTAGAAAGCAGCAAAATCTTTTACAAAATAATTCCAAAGAGAGTTGGTGATTTGTATCCCTTACTTTTTATTGTAAAATTGCCCTGATTTTTGGATGTATTTTCTATATATGTATTTCCTATGCACCTGTTGCCTTTTTAAACACCCCAAAATCTTTCTTCAATATTTGTTTGAAGTTTCAACACAGTAGAGTACAATATCTGACTGTGCCTGTAGACACTGCTTCAGTACAAATTGACAGTGATGGAGCAGTGGTGGTTTGTTCCACTGAAATGTCAACTCAGTGCTCCGTTAACCAAAAATGAATGTAAAGAATTGTCAGGAGGGGAACAGAGAATAAAAACCAGAGTGCAATTACACGTTATACAACTATATGTATCAATGGTGCTCCTGCATCTTGCATTCTGTGTGCGCTTCTGGTCTGCCCAAAAAAGGTAAATCACAGCTGAAAAAGATTCAGGAGATAGATTGTTGAAGACTTCGAGAGTATTTGGGGGATTTTTCATTACATGATAACTCTATTTTTATACTCTTACCTAGTCATCTGTTACTGGCTATGGTTGGAGATGGGATACTGGGCTAGTAGCTATTGGTCTGACTCAGTAAGGCTGGTTTTATGTTATATTCTTATATAATATTTGTCATTTGTGTCTGCTGAGAAAAAACCCTCAAAGGCATGCCATTCGTTACCTCAGTGATATTTGTGTCAGAAGATCATGTCGTAAAGTCTGGAGCTTTCAAGGGTAATTACTAAACAACACTCGGAAGCATCTCAAAGATGTACAGTTGAAAGCTAGTTGCAAGTCATTCCTTTTAGGATTGAAGAAGGATGTGTGGTCCTGAGTGATACAGTTATGAAGCAGAAATACTGAAGGATTACAGAGTTATAGGTTAATTTATTATAAAGTTTAAGTACTTGAAAAGTTGCTTGAGAGAATACACTTAAAGATTGTAGAGAATTAGCATAATGTAGAGTAAGGGACCACTTCTAAATAGATGCTATCTGCTTAGTGTTATTTTGTGTTTGTAATGATCCGTCAGTGGATTTTTCTACTTTTTGCCAGGAACAAATTAAAAGATATTTATTTGATCAATAATACTTTCCTAGTTTAAAACTCTGGCTATTTAGTGTGTCTGTGTTATGAGACAGTCAACTATACATTTTAACTATGTCCTTCAGACTTTCAGGCCTAATTCAGACACAGATTTTTTATATTAGTCTTCTAAAAAGTTGATTGTAATAGAAAAATTAGAGCACAAAAGTTAGCGAAAGTCTATAATTTATTAGTAGAATTCTTCCATGCTTTTGGAAAGATTTCTGTAACTTCTACTTAATTTTTGAACATAATGGGAATAAAAAATTAGATTAAGCCAAGTTTGTATTTTTTTCAGAATGAGAGTATTAAATTTTCATTTCCCCCCTCCCACTGGAAAGAAAAACAGATAACTGACATTGTATATAGGCTGAAAATAATTGTTAAGAACACTCTATGGACTTTTGCATTAGGGAAGCAGTTAAATGCCGATTGTTACCCATATTCACCCTTTTTCATTCTCTGCAGCATATGACACTATTAGATTCCCTCTTTTCACCTAGAAAAGAAGAGGGCATAATTGGAAATCATAGAATCATAGAATGGTTTGGGTTGGAAGGGACTTTAAAGATCATCTAGTTCCAACCCCCTTGCCATGGGCACGGACACCTTCCACTAGACCAGTTTGCTCAAAGCCCCATCCAGCCTGACCCCCATTCCAGGGATGGGGCATCTCTGGGCAACCTGTTCCAGTGCCTCACCACCCTCATAGTGAAGAATTTCTGCCTTATATCTAACGTAAATCTACCCTCTTTCAGTTTAAAGCCATTACCCCTTGTCCTATCACTACATGCCCTTGTAAAAAGTCCCTCTCCAGCTTTCTTGTAGGCCCCCTTCAGGTACTGAAGGCTGCTGTAAGGTCTCTCTGGAGCCTTCTCTTTTGCAGGCTGAACAACTGCATGTCTCTCGGCCTGTCTTCATAGGAGAGGTG
>NW_009221217.1:70337-90394 GCF_000690835.1 Fulmarus glacialis | reverse complement strand
AGCCTTCCTACCCTCCAGCAGATCGACACAACCTTCTCTGGTTTTGTGCCAAACCCCCAATACGCCAGGCATCCTCCCTCAAAAAAATGGTTGACTGAGGTATTTTTTCTCTGTGTAGCTCTGTTTCCCAACATGTTCTATATGGGCAGAATTCTGATTGACAGGGTTGATTTTCTAATGTTCTATTACCTCCTTTTTACTCTGTCAGCAGATTAAGGGTTAATGGAGCACAGAAATTTCTAGACATTTAGAACTTGCTTGCTATCTTCACCCATTCTGACTTCCAAGGATTGACTGATTAGCTTAAAGAAAACGTAGTTTATAACATGCAAGGCCACTGTTCCTGACCAAAGCTTAAAGAATGCGTCAGGATCACAGAGTGTTTTCTTTCTCATTGAAAGTGTTCAGGACTGATTATTTGGAACAGCTTGAACCAAGCCTTCTGTGATACATTTAGGAAGATGCCTGGTATGCTGGGGAAGTATGTACACAATGGATACCATTAATGGTTTTTCTACAGAGATGAGCTTGAGTGGGGCTCTTTCATCTTTCCCAGATGGACACTTTGTCAGCTGTCAGAAATAGGTAGAGCAGTGAAGAACCAAGGATATCACTTTTCATCCTATCCTGCATCATGTTAATTTTAACTCTTTGAGAATTCTGAGGACCTGAAAAAGATAATAAATATGGTGCCTCATTTAGTGTCTCTCTAAGCATTCAATTTTGTCTTGGCAGCCTAGTGGCTTCTTGGCACTTTCTTATATTACTTCATGGTGTCTAGGAGGTCAAGGGGAAACAGACCACTCTTAAGATAGAAAAGTCAACTAATTCTGGAATGATGTTTAAGTTGTGTCGAAGTCAGTCCATGAGAGCATCCATCTGAAGCGAAGGCAAGAAAATATGACTGGAACTCCAAGGTATATCACCACTGATAGATGTTCTCAGCTACGACCTAGAGACTGTGTGTATGTTTCCTAATTTTTGTTGCAGTGATGACAGTGCTGCTGGTACGAAAAAGAAGTCTTTGCATCCAGTAGCCCCAAACAGACCATTGTCGCACCTTTAGTCAGAATTAAATTGTATTCTTCAAACCTGCAGCCCTAAAAGACCTCGTGATCCCTCTGCAGCATAGCTGTGTTCCCTCCATCTGTAGTCTACATGCTCCTTGAGATTTGTGTCTAAGCTGCCTGTGAGAGATAATTAAGAGAAGCAGATCATATATCCTAGAGAGCAGTCTGTATCTGTTTGTTTTGTAAAGATGCCCATTTCAGCAAAAGAAAATTTTTAGGCATCCATAAAACAAAAAAAAAAAGGTTATGTACTGGTATTCTAGATTATCTGAGTATATTTTTCAACCCAGCGTCAAAGGCGGTTTTGTCACAAGAGGAATCTAAACTCTGCCACCTCTCAAGTAAATTTTACTCCAAAGTACACTGTAAGCATTGGTTGTTTTCCTGCTTTTTTGAATTGATATGATGCAACAGAGCTGTATAAAGCAGAGGTAAATACAAACTACTATCTACCCCTTATCCTCCTTTTCTTGAATGGATATGATACAAGAAGGCAGGCCCTGACTATTCTGTGCTATGGTGAACTGTTAATAGATTATTTTGACGAACGGGAAATTGGGGATTTTTCATTTTGGTGGAAGACCATTAGGAAAGACTCAACAGAGTTGTATAAAGCAGAATTTAGTAGAAATTACTAGTTGCTCATTCTCATTCTCCTGAATGAGAAGAAGCCCTCTTAAATGAAAAGAAGTAATTATAAGCATGGACAGGTCATACTGAGCACTAGAAAGCCTGGGCCACATACATATATTTGACGTTGCAGGCATAAGTTTGTAAACTCTACAGCCTTGTATATGAATGCTGAATACATTCACACTGTTTCTAGATAGAATGAAAAGTAGGCCCTTTAAAAAAGATGGCAATTCTTTTACAATTCATGGATTTAGGTCATTTAGATGCTGAAATTTTCTGAAATGCAAGAGTGTACCTTTAAAAGAACAACTACGGGCTTCTAGCAACAAGGTCAGATTTTTCAGAAGAGAAAAACAGTTTCTGGGAACTTTGTGTTCTGAGTGAGTATATTATCATCCATAGACTAAATTTAAAGTATTGTTTGCCTTCAGCAATGGAACAGCTTTGATTGCATATATGCTTACTTAACTTTCGTCTTTGCTCCAAATGCAATTCTTCACGCTGAACATTTACACCACCGTGTTACATATTCATGGTAAACATAAAGCAGACTTCATTCTGTATAGCCAAGCATATTGAAAAATATTTTGTATGTCTAAGGAAGCACTCTTTTTTCCTTCCTTATCACCTTACACGAGTACTAATTGTAATTTAAATGAAAAGTCAAGATTATTTGCTATAACCAGAAGGAAATTCTGTGGACACCAGAACATCATTTGCAAAACTGCAGCTTTCCCCCAAATTATCTACATCTTCACATCATGCCATAAACTAATCCGTAACAGGGTGGAGATTATAAAAAGTCTGTTCTGTGGGCAGCCTAGCCCATATTTGTCCAACATTGGATTTCTTTCTCTGAAGTATGTGATACTAACCACTGTTCGCTGTGGCTGCTTTGGCATTTGTAAAATCTCTGTTGTTCTAGAAAACAGAAAACAAGCTTGAATTTCCTGAAAACATACACGCTAGGCGGACAAACCTGGAGTCCAGAGGAACTGCTACTTTCTTTTGTGTTCCGGAAACATGATTCTCAATGGAAGAATTACAGAAAAATTGTTTTCAATGCCAGTGACACAAGGCATTCTTCATTCAGCAGATCTGTTATTCTGTTGTGATTTTGAAATATAGCACTTGGATGTTGTTGTGTATTGATGGAGTATCTTTCTAACCTGTGCTTATTTCCCCTGACCTCTGGGTGATTACATGTGGAGATATGTTTCCAGATGTTATGACGTAAGAACGAGATGCTATCTAACTAAAGCACATCTCCTGGGCTTTCAGATGTGGTAACCTTTTTCTCCTCCTCCTCTTCTCTTTGCACCCTATGTTTGTTGCTCACGTGGTAATGTCTCATTCCCTTTGTAAACTCCTTGGGCAGAGGGACCTGTCGTCTTGGGTCTTTCTGTAAAACATCTGTGGAACCGCAATGGCATGTCGATAATTATGATAACATGATAATCAGTCATGAGGGAGTGCTAGTCAACTCTCATGAGTTACAATCAATGTTGTGTTCTGCAGAACTAGGAATGCTTTTATCTTCTAATTTGGTTTACAGATGTCTGTAATGACCTGCGTAAGGGACAAAACAAGGACACAGAGACAGTTGGTATCGGTTCCCTCTTTAGTGCAAGTGCCAAAATAGCTGAGGGTGTATTTCCAGTTTTTTGAAAATGTTTCCTTGCCTGTTTGTTCAGTGCACTCTGTCCACTTAAATCAAAGGTAATTCAGCTGCAGAAGAATTAAAACAAGTAGTGAAGAAGGGCAAGGAGCACCAAAATTCCTTTTGGTGAAGTTGGCTGTGCTGCCTGTCACTCAGAACAAGACAAAGTAAATTCAGGTCTTAGAAAACTGTGCTCATAGTTTCAAAAATCAGAATGACAGGTAAACTTCCTGTACATCGTTCGGCTGCACTACACTTCCGATTTATATTTGTAGCAATCCTGTCGTTACACAAAAGGGTTAACAGAGGGCAAATGAGACACTTAATGTTTTCCTTTTCCCATCAGCATTCTTTGTAAATCATCAAGGAAATACTTCTGCCTTTTCTTCCCCTTTTCTTTAATTACAGAAAAAATAAAATGCCACTAGAATACCAAAGTACTGGTAGCTTTGGTAACTAGTCCCCTAAGTAAACTGTTCAGTCAGTAATCATAACCTAATTACCACAGGCAATTGGAAAGGTTGGGTTTGGGTTTTTTTTCCTTTTTTTTTTTTTTTTTTTTGGATGGGGGGAGGGTATGTAGGTGGAGGAAAGGTCTTTGGGTTTAAACAGAGAACGTTCAACAGTAACAATAGTGTATATGTTTTAAAAAAAAAGCTGGAAAACGTGGGGGGAAAAAAAAAAAAAAGAGAAAAAAAAAACCAGCCACCCTCTGGCAGATGATCAAGTGCCTGTTGAGACAGAGCAGCGAGTCAGTGAAATGCTGGAGTTGCCTGCTCAGTGTTGTGACTCTGCAGAAGTCCTGAAGTGACACATGCATCACAGGGCTGTCACAGCGCTGAAACAGGCCAGGGGTCATGGTGAAGAGCAGGGTGTTGCTGGATAAGGCTGAGGAAGCAGAGGTGGCCCCTCTGTGCTCTGTGTGTGGGTCTGTGTACTCCTTTCCCGTCAGAGCTCGCCCAGCACAGCCAAAAAAGCGGTTCCTTGGCAGGGCTTAATGGCAGGATGATGTAGTCTGTTGTGACTAGTGCATTCCTTTCAGGTTAAACTAGGGAAATGGCATTGTGTTAAAATTCCAAGTCGCATGAATGTTTTATTGCCACAAGTGCATTCAGGCCTCAAGGGGAGCGTGTGTGGTGGGGAAAGGGGGAGGGAGGGTGACTTAGAGACTCGGGAACTATCAGAAGAGCACTTCCCCTGGAAAATTTTACCCGGCAGCGCGAAGCTGACAGGGTGCGCTAGTCACTTAGACGGGTTTCGCTTTTCCTAAGCTGTGGCTGTTTAAAATCTCGCAGTCCAGACAATTAGCAGCTGAAGAAAATATGACAAGACACACGCAAAGAGGTTGGGAGATAGAGGGGAAGGAATGCACCGGGAGGGAGCTGGGTTGCCTTCTCCTGTAAGCTGCCAGACCTCTCCCCCGGCCCCCTCCCGCTCCGCCGCCCCAGCCCGGAGCCCTGGGGGGGAGGCTTTTTTCCCCCCCCCTGTCTGCTGAAGGCCAGGAGTGATCTGTTAACTGTACACCACTGACTGGGAGGCCAAAGCAGCTCATGGTACTGTATGTTACCATTACTACTCCCTCATTCCTTTTTACATTTTTTAAACATCTCTTTGTATTAATAGTTGACGTGACTCAGGAGGATTTGATTTTAGACTGCAAAAGGACAAAATAATGAAACCTAACAATGCTGCGCGTTTGCATTCTTTGAGGGAATAAACTTATCCATCCATTTTGCATTAGTTGTAAGTAATGACTTCTAGCAAAGTTTAAACAGGATTGTTTAGTAGAGCAAGAATGGGGAGTTTGGAACAACAGCCATGCAGATACAGTCCTTGGAAAGAAACTTTGTTTTGAGTCATACTAGATTTTTTCAGTTTCTCTGTGTTTTCATATGGTCTCGGGCTATTCAAGCCATATGCCATACATGATTTTTAAGTGAATTTTTCATAAATTACTGTGAAGTTCTCAGTTCCGAGCTCTTTGTGGTATAAAATTATAGTATATGTTATACTATAATTATTTGTATGTACATGTTGCTGGTGATTAGTGTGAAAATAATCTGCGTGGATATGTATATGGAAGTCTATTTGGGACCTAAGTGACATTTGTGGGTAATCTGGATCTCTAAAAATCAGACTGTTTTTACAAAAAGGTAGGCACCTGTGTTTGGACAAGTTTGTCATGGAATTGGTGTGCTATTCACACGTGTACACTCACAGACCAACTCTCTTACGCTTCATGCATGTACTCCTGTAAAGTCACTGAAGTCAAAGAAGCAACAAGGATGTAAGTGAAGATTGGTTTGGTCACTCATGGCACAAAATGCTCTAGATCTTTGTGTGTTATATCTTTATCTAAACATCTAGGTCTGGGTGCAAAAATGTCGCTCTATGCATATAAACACAGATATTTGTGTTTACAGAATATATGACACTAAAGAGTAGATGTGGCAGGTTTTTGGTTTTGCAAGTGAGAAATGATCACAGAGATCACAGAGAAGATTTAGTGTCTTGCAAACAGTCTTTTGCGATAACCATGTCATTTTAAAGGTTATGTATAAAGTTTATTGTTGCTCATGTTGTTAGCATTCTTACTGCTAGACTGTTTGTTTTTTTGCAAGGGTTCATCTGGCCATGTATTATATATTTGATTTCTGAATGATATGGTATCAGTGATTTGTATCTGCAAGAGTTCATAAAAACTAACGATGCTTAATACTGCCAGGTTAGCATGGAAAATAGAGAAAGTAAGCCTACTGTCCTTAAAATAAGACAAAATTTTATAAATAAAGAGGAACTTCTTCCATCTCATGTAAGTATGTACATAGCCTGTCTGTACATGTGCGAGTATGTTTACATATGTAATTTTTTACTGATATGTACGATTTACTCTTTCTGAATTTTGCAGTTAAAAATTAGTGTAGTATACCTTAACAGCAAAGAGAAATATGTGATTTGTTTGAAATCTTTTACATTAGAAAGCAGATGCACACACTATAATTTCTCATTTGTCCACATATCTGCTAGGAAATCCAGTTATATATGACATTTTTCCTTTAAAGAATGTAACACTAAGAAAGAAAAGAAATCCCCAAACAACCTATAAGAAAATATGTCCTGTGTTATCTATTGCATAAGAACTGTTAGGACATCTACATTTGCCTGTATGCTTTATTTCTTTTGCTTGCATAAAAAGCGATAATTTTGTCAGATAAACAAGATGTTAATCTGGTTAGTTCCCATTTATGATGGCTTGGTGGTGGTGTTTTTAAACAGTTAAATTGACAAGGCTTATGGAGGGCCATAAACTCAACAAGCATTCAGCCAGAAAGGAAAAGAATGATTTATAAATGGAATCATTACTTCAAATTTCAGAAACCCTCATTAACACCTTTCATAAATTCTAAACAATATGCACTTTGAGTATGTTTTAGCTGTTTTGAACTATGTTGAGTACAAACTGTTAAGAGTTTACTTATGATGATCTGCAAATGAAAATTTAAAAATGACAGTTATCGAAGATAAGTGGCTGGTGATATATGCTCATATAATGTATGTAAGTATTTATTTATGCTTCTATTTGTAACCGTTAAAAGTAATTTCCCAGGTCAATTGCAGTAAATTTTAACTCTTTCCTAAAAACTGGCATGAAGAAAACTTCAGAAATATCCTGCAAATAGATTTCACATACCATTCCGAAAAGAGGTAATTTGACAGAAGGTCTTATTTTAGATTGCTAGCTAGAAGTCTGATGTCAAAATAAAACAAAGTTCTTTGTTTAATTATTTAAAAAATAGAAGATGCAGTTCATCTGTGTGCATATTAATGTGGAAGTACAACTAACTCTGACTTTTCCACTCAAATCAGAACTAGCATTTCATACATTTTGCAGTCACTTTTCTCAAGGTGCAAAATGGTAGAGAACCATTTTGGTTTTACTGTTATGTTAAAAAGACAATAATGCGCGCTACACGATGGCTGGGAATTTCAGAGACTGCTAAGCATTAATTGCTAAGCATGTTTCAGATTTCACAAAATAGTGAGGCTGGTGTAAAGATGAAGAGATTAAAAATAATACATTTAACATGATTTTTTTTGCCTTTTGGTACTTTGGAATACGCTGACTTCGGGCTTTTATGTTTTGGTTTGCAAATATAAAGCAGAAACTAACACTGTATTTTACTTTGATGCTTCCAGTAGTTGGGTCTTTACCAAAAAAATAAAAAAAGTTATTTTGAGGTGCATACATATACATACACACATATATGTATGCATATATCTATATACATACATCTATATACACATCTGTTTAGACATCTATATATACATACATGTATATACTCATCTAATTATACTACTATAAGCTGTAATGTAGACTTGTTTAAACCAGTTTAAATTTTGCTATAACTATGTTGAACTAAACCAGTAAGTCAATGAGTGATGGCTCAGAATATGATCTGGTTTTGTAAGTCGGCTGAGCTACAGTAATTAGCTCCATCCACTTACCACAACAAATGTGAGGTAAGAATGTGTGAGCAAAAACCTCTTTCACAGAACTTTAATCGTCCACATTTTATCTCAGGTTTGCAGTGGGCGATAAATGCACATGCATTTAGGTACCATGATTAAGCTGATAGCAACAATTTTTTAAACCATGATAATTCAATTGTGTGTCTGAACTCAAAACTAGATCTGTGTGAATGTGGGTAGAACTTATTTAAATATGTCTACATTAGGGTTTTGGACTACTATAACTGGATCCCTTTTTAGATGGATTCATATATTTTGATGCAACCTTCCTAATAAAGACAGATCTTGAAAGGTCATAGAATCATAGAATAGTTGGGTTGGAAGGACCTTTAAAGGTCATCTAGTCCAACCCCCCTGCTGTGGGCAGGGACATCTTCAACTAGACCAGGTTGCTCAGAGCCCCGTCCAACCTGACCTGGGATTTTTCCAGGGATGGGGCATCTACCACCTCTCTGGGCAACCTGTGCCAGTGTTTCACCACCCTCATTGTAAAAAATTTCTTCCTTATATGTAGTCTAAATATACCCTCTTTTAGCTTAAAACCATCCCCCATTGTCCTGTCGCAACAGGCCCCGCTAAAAAGTTTGTCCCCATCTTTCTAATGACTCATATTTATTTGCTCTAGAAAGATTCTTTATTTGCAATAATAAGAAAGTTTAAATTGTCATTTTGAGAATTCTTTCTTGATAGGTCTTGAGATATCATTTAAGGATGAATTTGTATCTTTCTTGTGTTCATGGTGTGCATACCACATCAAGAAAAGTTATTTTTGAAGATACAAAATCTTTGAAGAAAAAAATCTTGGAAGATACAGAACTGAATATTACCAGTTGTACAGTTCTTTACATAGGTGTTTGAGTCCAGTCTTTATATACCATACTCTAACGTGGCAGTCAGTACTATACTGAATTTTAAAAAATTAAAACAATCAGTGACTTCTCGTCACTTTCACATATGAATTTTTTCATGCTTCCACCTCTGTTAAAGATGTGGCATTTGTTTTGTGGGTTTTCAGTATATTCTTTTACACTTTGGTCAAAGTCTTTCCATCTGTTTTAGAGTTTTAAAGAATTGCAACATTTTATTTTGCAGGTAGCTGAAAAAAAAAAAACGCATCGCTTTGAACCTTGTTATGTAAATAATTCTTGTTAACAAGTTCTTTCAAGGCCAAATTTGAAAAAAATTATTTGGATATTTGGGCTATGAATAAGCAAAGCATTTAGGCAAGGAGTGATGTTTCATGTGCTTAGAGTTATGTACTTGGCTTTATATGGAGTCTGCATTAGGAAAGACTGGAAAATGAGAAATAGAAGAAACAATGTGTACATGTATCTACAGGAAAACTTTGACAGAAAGGTACATAAATTATTTGTTGTTTCATGTTGACTTTGTAGCAATGTTGATAGTCTGTTAGCTTTATTACTTGAGAGAACTTACCATCTGACTGTGCCCACAAAAATCAGTGGCAAAATCAGACAGTGGTAAGGCCCAGAAATAAGATGTAAACTGGAGCAAGCACATATGCTTTAATTTTTCACTTTTTTTGTTCTTTACTCCTTTAGGAAAAAAATATTTTCAGGGATCAGATATTTTCAGTCTTGTGAAGATAAAATTCCCGTAGTAGTTTTGGAAATTTTTTTTTCTTGTCTTGTAGAATTGTTTCCAAAATTGCTTTAGAATGTAGACTCTTTGCTAGTTAATTATTAAGTTTAGTTATTTTTGGACTGTTTCTAGCTTTTTGCTTGCATCTTTGGGTAAGTGCATGACCTCAACCTAAGGAAGGATTTTCAGAACTACATAGGACAGGACAGTGTGGAGCCATAGGCAGACCTAGTGATATCCTTTCATTTGGGCAGTATGTTTTCAGCAGATTGCTCCTCTGCCTTGTTAGACTCGGATATGAAGTGGAAGGCAGAAACACACACCCCTCCATCTTCTGGATGTGGACTAAGCCTGAACTTCCTTGGCACCACAGCCGACAAAGTATTGAGGCCACTTCCAGGCACTGCTTTTTACCTGCACCCCTGCACCCCACCCCCGTTTTATTAACAGGCCTGTGAAAACATGTTTAAAACAAATAAACAAGGTTCTCTGGGGAGTAGGCTGTCTTTAACAAAGAGAGAGAAGCAAACAAACAGGTTGCTCCTTACTTGGAAACTGAAGAAGGATGATAAAATGTTAGGAAAGAAATTCATCCAGTTCTTATTTTGATCTTGCATGTGAGATGATTTTTCACAGTAGAAGCGTTGCATAAACACTGTCATTTGGTTAGTGTTACTTGTGGTGGGATGAGCAGGGATAAGGACAATAGAACATGCCAACAGTTGTGCTGATTCACAGAGTAATGCATACTCCTCTGTTTTACATGTCTAGCTTTATTTAAGGGACTAAATACCATGTTAAAAGACTTAGGGTATTTAGTTTATTTATTTAGGTAGTCTTCCTCTATACTGCCAAACAACTGGTGCTTGCCACAGGCTGAGGTGGACTCAGTTGACTGGTACAGACATGGGGAGCCACCACATCATACTGTCACAAGTGTAAATTACTAGCCTCTTTCCGTTCCAATACTTTTCTTCGGAAGCACTTCATCAGCCTTCAACAATTTGAAAAGACAGGGCTTATGTGTAGACCTCAGAATGACAGAAAGAAAGGAAGGCGAGATGAATCCAATCTTGTATCTAGTGTGAAGATTCTTCATCATCCTCCCAAAAACATGAGAGCTGCTAGATGTGCTGTTTGTTGGGGAATTTTACTGCATTTCTGTTCCATCCAATAGTATATCATCTTCTCAGCCTTTTGCTGGAAGTCCCATTAATCTTTGACCAAGAACATGATGAAGATTTTAGACACAATCTAATTGCAAAGCAAAAGTAAAATACTTCTCTTTTGAGGCTTTCAAAAATTGTGTAACAGAGAGGGGAGAGTTTTTAAATTAATGACTATACTCAGTAACAGAGGTGTGTATTGGCAGCAATTTCTCATGAAGCAAATCATATTCACTCTCTCTTCCTCCTCCATTCTCCACAACTAAATTCATGCCTCACCTACAAAGAAAACCACCTTGATTCATTGATCTCGCTCCAAAGACTGTATTATTCTATTCTGTCCCAAATAACTTGTTAATTTAATATTAGGATTTTACTGATACGCTGCCCATTTCTTGGAAAACTGCACTAGGAAGGAAGCCAGGTAATCATCTATTGAATTTTCTTACGAAGTATGTTTAAATTGTTGGTGAGAAAACACATTTGTAACATTTTATATGAGAACAACATGTAGGATAGGAGCAAATTTGGAACCAGCTGTAAGTATGGCCTTCAACAATGCATTTCTTACAACAGTATAATCTCTTGGATCAGAGATTCGTTTTTTGCCTCCATGCTTTGTTTCTTGGAATTTTCCTTTTCTTCCAGGCTTCATCTTCTGTTGCAATTTTCTGTTGGTGATGAAAACATTGTATACTGTATTCAAAATCTCTCCTTCTTGATAGTGTAAGGATATGCAAAGTGTCATTACACTACTGACTGAAATGGTATTTCTGCCACACAGGTAATTGTGCCTGAGTTCCTTGATCTGCACAGGTGCCTTCTCTGACTGTGATATCTTAAATGTCAGAACTGAAGCAAGTGCTGCAAGCTTTGCCTTCTACTTCAGAAATCCTCTTCTTGGATCTTTTTGTGCTAGCTACATGAGTGTGGGGACCATCTGCTGATTCATCTCTGCATTTGCTCTGTGTTTCTGAAAGCATGCCTGTCTGTCATGACAGAGGTTCTCTTGGTGCCAATGGGTCACAGCAGAAGCTTCCAATGAGGAAAAAAACCAAAAGCATCAGCCTGTAGTCTGGCATGCTTTAGGTAAAGAATAAAAATTGAGGAAAAGGACAGAAATTGCCTCTATGAAATAGGGAAAAGAATTGAAATGAAGACTGTCCTCCCCCCTTTTCCTGAACTTTCAGTTCCAGTTCTCAGTATCCAGACTTCTGGCACCATCTGTGGGACTGCAGAACATGCTGGTGCTTCCTCAGGAGTCTCAGGGGTGCTTTCTAGCAGCCCTCAAGCCCCTTTGGAACTACAGAAAAATTTCCACAGCGACAGTGACATTCCCACAGTGGTGGCATGTCTTCCGACCAGTACTCTGCCTGTTGCAGATTTTACCTATGACCTGTTCAAATTCCGTTACTCTTAACCTTTCCTTGATGGTCACTGGCATTGGCCTCAAAAGGCGCTCTGAGTCTCACTGTTATTTAGAAGAGGCGTCTAGCTCTGGGCATTTTCCATTAGCTGCACCAGTTGTTGAAGTGGCTTCCACTTCTACCTCTTCTCTCCCTGCTTCTCTCCCTTTGGCCTATCTTTTCAACTCCTGGTCAGAAGAGCATCACTCCTAATTTACTCCATGGTCAGGTCCTTACTGCCCCTGGACAGACTTGGTATGGTAAGGCAGTGTATACTTTATGTCCATATCTGTGTGGGGAGGGGAGGAGCGAAGGATTGGGCAGATGTTTTTCCTGCAGCTCAGAATAAGTATTACCTCAAAACGCCCTACTGACATAAAAGGCTGTGGCCCCTGCTCCCCCCTGCCCCCCCCCTTATTTCCTGGGTGTGTGGGAATGATAAAGGTCAGGAGGGATAGATGGGGAAAAGCCTTTATGCTTGTTGTTCTATCTTTTGTTTCTGCTGATGGTACACAAAGCAAGTTGTAAATAGCTCCTTCACACAGAGTTGTTATTCCTTTGAGAGAGATACTGTACAGTAGCTGTGCTCTCAGCACTGCTGTGCCCCAGGGATCGGAGAGGGACACTTTAAAGACCCTTTTCATTCATTTCTGCATTTTTGACAGAAAGAAATTTAGCTTTGTATCAGACAAATGTCATCCAATCATTAAAGCTCGAACATTATTTCAAAATTTTTAGTAGTAGTCAGCACAGTATCAAACAATCTCAAACTATGAATTTGCATGACATACAGAGTCCAAAGTGTTTGAATCCTCATACACTGCCTGCCATCTACACCATAGCACATGCATAAAAAGAACCAAAGAAAAAAAGACAAGTCAGGTACAAATTTTATTTTAAATAAAAGTAATAACAGGAGTAATAACAGAGTTTAATTCCATTTATTCTCCCATCAGTCAAACGAGGTTCACAAGCCTGGAAACTACTAGAATTCATGAAGTGAAAGACACTAAATGCTTGGCTAATTATACTTGTTCTCAACCTGGTTTTAATATTTTTACCACTTGGGACTATAGATGACAAAACAGATTGTAGTGTACATTTCTGTATTAAACTTATCGGAGAAGAGTTTTTAATTCCTGGGAGACAAACTTTCTCTGACATGTTTTTGTGTGACTTAAAATATGTTCAGGGAGCTTCAGTGTGTACGGGTATCTATTTGCTAACATTCTCCACGTTCTTGCCTTCCCTAGTGCTTGAAATATGATGCTGGTTGTATTGTTAATTTTTACAGTTTAAAATCAATAAAGTCCTCAACTTTTAATATCCCTAACACTGATGCAAAACTTATCTTCTGCTACCCTGGAGTTCTGCAGATATCAAGAGCCATTTTGCAAAATTCAGGTCTAGTTTGAACCTTAATATAATGGATCATTGCATAATTAAGAGTGGAGGGAGTCCAGGGAGTCTGGAGAGCTAAGGTGCAGAACAGATCCCAAAATTATTTCGTGCTATATTGCCATGCGTATTGTTTTGAACAATTCCAGTGACGATCATGAGTAGAAAAGCAAGGTGGTGCAGTGCGATGAAGAACAGCTCACAGAGTTACTCATTTTTGATGGTCTATGAAGCACTTGCTAGTAGCTTATGGCAAGCTGACTAGTCGTGTGGTGCTGGCTTCCTTCTTTGCTTTCTGCTGCTGAATTGCATGAACATATCCCTGCTGGTAGTTTTCCACGTATACTATCACTGTGGGATGTTAAGTAACTGCAGGTGGGAGGGGAGGTTCTCCACATGACCATAAATGGGAGGAGAAGTGGTCCATACAGCATTTTGTCTCTTAAGATGTTGTCCATGCTCTTAAGCAGCATGAGAATCCTTAAAGCAGAGGAGGAAGAAAAGCTGGAATATAAATGCAGAAAGATGTGAGCCAATTTATGTAGGGTACTTTAGTTAAGGAAGAACAGAAAGATGCAGTAATGGAAAATGAAAAGTCACTGGGGTTGAGCTGGCCACACTGAACAGGAAAGTAAAAGGTGAGAGCTGAAGAAAGATGACTTAATGGCTTGAAAAAGGGTAATGGAGAAAGTCCCACGTACATGGAACAGCACAAGTGGAAAGAAAAAGGACCAATAAGAGAAGTGGGGACTGAGACCATGTAATTTGGTAGCTGCAGGGTTTTAAAATACGTTGTCGAAATGAATCACTGGAGTGCATTCAGATCCATTGGAAATTCAGATGTAAAGGTACTTCGTTAAGTCTTTCTGCCTCCGTGAAGAAATTTGAAAACTAGGATGGTAATTTTTAATTAGATACGGGTCTAAATTGGAAACTGAGAACAATGGTACAATACTAGTCTGTTTCCTGGAGAAAGTGATTTTTCTTGGCTGCAGTGTTTTGGTCCCTGTAGTTCAGAGTGCGCTGAGCTAGGCAGTGGCTGTAAAAGTGTGCATTTCTGTAACTAAGATAACCTGAGCTTTAAGACACAGGAATAAAACCTGTGTCATGTCACAGATCGAAGTGACCGTGGGATGCCCAAGTACAGGAGCTAGTGATTATACTAAGAAACACAATGGGCTTGTTACGAAGAGAACATAACTTGTGACTCTGAGGTTGTGGTCGTTGATTACATAAGAAAAATCGCAACCTCGTATAAAAGTCTGTCACTCATTTAGGAAAAAAAAACCCCTAACTTTAGTATTTACAGTTAATAGTAGACCTAGTAGATCTGTTTCTGAAGTCTTGGAAAGGATACATTTTATTATATTCTGTGAGGAAATTTTAAGTTCTATGAATGCTTCATTTCAAACATTCAAGAATTTTGCGGTAGTTTTCTGGAAAGTGAATACCTGTGCTAGATGGAAGAGGTCACTTGATGGTGAGATACCACATAATGTTTCAAACATTGTGATTCTCCATTCTTTGGATACATTCTTGGATTTCAATCACTAGACTGCCCAAAATGAAAGGGCTTTCATGTGAAGCATGGGTTCTCTATCCGTTTAAATGAGTTTTGAAATGGATTTTTCTGAGAGCTGTGAAATGGAATAAATGCTGGAGAGGCCAGGTGTTTGAACACTCACACTTTGTGCCGTATAACCTTCAGTCCATCGCAAAGGAAGCTGACTTGTAAGGCTGGAATATTGCAACTGTGTATCAGGTCACTACTGCTTTTTAGTCCATCTGAGGTTAAGAGTTCAATGTAAACTAATGGTTTACATAGGGAAAGCATAAACATTCAGATAGGACCTGGTACTATGTTTTAGCCTTCTTATCAAATTGCATTTCTGCTTTCATTTCACTGTGATAGCTCTGGAATGCCTTTATGTCCTTCCTCCATTGCCATCTCTGTGTAGTCTTAGTGTCCATGTCTCTGCCGTAGAAAATCTCCTAATCTGATTAAGACATGTTAGCCTTTTTCAGGTGCCTTCCTAAAGATACACTCATTTTTCTAGGCCTATGAGCTCCAAAAAAAAAAAAAATCACTATATAGGAGTGCAGAAGGAAATTGCCTGAAGAAATTCTCCCTTCAGTTTCACAGTGTAAATTGTCTTTTGGTATTTGTCTTCTAGACTTTTAAGTTCTTTGGACACGATAGCTGTCTTGCACAGTTGATATTTGACAAACAATGGCAGTGAGAAAAAAGGGTTTCCTGCCTTCAGGATTTTTTTTTCTTTTTAAGGCATAATGTCTCAACAAAAGTATGTTCCCACTTTGTTTTCCAGAGTAAGGACTTCCCGATCTATCTGTGGTATTTCAACTTTCTCCTTCCGGGTTGGATTAAAATTTTGTTCAGGCCATCCTTTTTTTCTCTTGTGACTTCTGCTCAATAATCCTGCTGGTGAGGGTAGAAGATTGTTACATCTTGCTCATAGATTTGATTCTAAATCTCTTGAATATCCTAAACATCCTATTTCACCGTTTTTTTAGAATGCCTCAGCATAAATATTATCCTGCGAAGGCATCCTTTACATTTGAAATTATTTAAATTCTTGCCAAAAAAGAGGATATATGTAATTAGAAGCCAATGACAGAAAGATTTGTTTGTAGGAAAAGGTTTTAAACTGCTAATGATGACATTTAAAGTACGCTTTATTTAAGGGTAGTAGTATATCTAGCACTATACGAACAAGCAATACTAGATAGGCCCCTCCTGTAAACACTCATAACCTAAACAGATGTTCGGAGTGATCCAGTCATGAAACACTCAGAGTGGCCCTAGGATGACTGTCTCTCTGAGCATTGCGATTGACATTTAATGGTAGGACAGAGACGACTTTCCCTAGGTGGCTTAAGGTTTTTGTGCTTCACAGAAGAAATTAGTTGTTTTAAAGAACAAGTGGAATGCAGTGAGAGCAACTGCCCAGGTGTGAAAAAGGACGTGGAAGAAAGTCTGAAGACAAGAGCTGGCTAAATAGACAAGGGAGGAGAAGGGCTATGGGCTTCAGGGAGCAGAATGAAAGGAATATGATGGGGAACAGAAATGTAGCCAGAAGCAGAGTTGTCAGAGCCTTGAAGTTTAGGATGAAGAGCCTGGACTTGAATCAGCTTCCTTTACCTTCCACATCAAAGAGGGGAGTGACATGATCCAGGCAATAGGTGAGAAATCCCTTATACTACAAGTTTCGTGCTACATTAATAGGAAACGTACTTACAAAGCTGAACCATTTAAGGGAGAAAAAAGAATATGAACAAAATGGTCTATAGATGAGGAATATTAATACGACATTCAAGCCGCAGTTTAGTTAGTAGCCATCTTTTGGTTGGCACTGCTTTTATGGCAAAAGCATACCTGCACAGTAATGTTTATGCAGAGTGTACAGTGAAAAAACAGGTCCACATGGCATTGATTTTGTGAGGTGAAAAAGCATGCAACACACCAGCTTTGTGAATATAACTTGTTTCCTGTGTAGTTTTATGCTCAGAATTAGGACAGGTCAACCATGGAAAAATGGAGACAGCCTTCAGTTTTATTTTAGCAGCCAGGAGCTCTTGGTCACTGGCTTTTTTTTTTATTTGAAAGCAGCTTGAATAATGCAAGGTGTTTCAGTTTGTCTGTGTAGTAGTGTGCCTTGTAGTGGAGCGATCCAAATTACCTTGCATGCCAAAAGCAGCCCAGCTGCAGGTTCACAAAGCTCTGTGTGGGCTGCTTCTCTCAAGAGCAAAATAAGGTAACTTATTCTGCCATTGGAAGGCAGAACTCACTGCTCCAGAGTCATTCAAGATGTTTTCATTGCCTGAGTTCATTTGCATCTTAGCTCTACTATCACTGCATGGCAACCTGCAGTGTAGAGAACTCCAACAACAATTTTAAAAGATGACTCAAAATGATGATAAGGAAAGTACCGATTTGAGACGCACGTAATTCGAATTTTGGCAGAATCTATATGTTTCATTGTTTCTTTCAGTGAGAGGATTTGCAGGGGACATTTGGAAGGTTCTCTCAAGCCAACTTGGAGCTAGTAGTGCTGACTGGGTTAGAAAGGAGAGCAGTGAGCTAGACCCTTATTTTCTCTGTGTGTGTGTTGGTGTTGCCTACTGAACATTGTGAGTTGGGTCTGCAACTGCTGGAAACTGCCATTGTTTCCACTAAAAATAACAAGATGCTTCCAGCATTGAAAGAGATGGATGTTTCCCTTGATCCAGAAATTGTCGGATTTTAAAGGCTAGGTTTTGTCCAACACTCTCTTTTCCCTTTCTATTTGACATTTTTGTAAAACAAACAAACAAACAAACAAACCCAACACAAACAAGCAAGCGAAAAAAAAACCCCCTACAACAACTAATGGTCACATATTTAGTTAACTGAAATCTATTTGTTTTTGTGAACCTACTCAGATGAGAGAGTGCCCTCTCCCTGTTGTCTCCAAGTGATCAAGAGAGAGGTTGTTCATAATGGACCTGAGGCAGGCCATAAAGAGTCCATACTTACTAATATATGTGTGTGTATACATACTTAGAGAGTGTACTTCAGGCCCTATTTGTTTTCCTTGGTGGCTAAGGAGAGCATGGAGATGATGCCATGATGGCCAATGGGTTGGTGTTTCTCACTTCTTAGAATACTACACAGCAGAGCAGTGAGCAGGGTGAGAAGTGTGTGTATATCTTAGTATGTCTATGTGTGCGTATATAATGTTTTATTAACGTATAAAACCAAGCATAATCCTGAAGTGCAAGCAGAATGGCAAGCTTGCAACAGTCATTAAAGTTCACTTCCAGCTTAAAAAGTAACCCTGCCATCTTTCAGTACATACCTGGTAGAGCAGTAGTTTGTTAATGTTTAGGCAGAGTCTTGAACATCGAAAGCTTTTTTAAGTGTCGAATATTGTCACTGTTGCTCATCTTTTACTGTTATATGCGACTTTATGGAGAGCTAGTTAGGGGGATCTAGCAGCTGAAAATGTTTATTCCATTTGTAGGTCCATGTACTCCTGATGCAGAACTTTTCAGTGTGCAGTATTATTTCTAATGCTTTATTCCCGTTTGCTCTGAATTTTTCAGAATTCAGTTTCTCTGATAGCAAAGATACCCTTTCTCCATCCTAGCTCCTGTATGGTTTAACACCCTTGCTCGTTCACCCACCTTTCCATTGCTACTGTCACAACTGTTTATTGGGCTCTGCTGTAAACTGGATCTGTGGAATGATCTGAGGTGAAATCACCTTTTTTGATGTTTTTGGAAACAATTTTCTGAGCTAACTCATCCGTGGGGTTATCTTCTGTGATCTTTTGTGATCTTGAAGTATTAGAGCACAGTTAAACCTGTTTCTGAAGCTGCCCATATTACCAAGAATAATGATTCATGTAAATTTACACTCTGAAGCCTATACTCTCAATTGTAGTGAGAGTGAGGTAGCTCAAAATATAAATGGGATGGGTAAAGCCAGCATCTGATATATAGCTAATTGTTAGAGGAAAACTGAACAAATGCTAAATCAGCAGAATTATTTCAGTTACAAATGGAATGAAAAAAAAGAAAAAAACGCTGTGCCCCAGTGCACAGTAAACAGTGTGTTTCCCTACCCACACCCATACGTGTGGAAGCATTTTCTTCCCTGGCGCCCTGCTATACTTGCTTATGCCAGTGAGACTTAATGATATGCTCTTATTGATATGCTGGTACTGATGGACTACCCTAAAGCAGCCCCACCCCTCTGCCCCTCCTTTCTCCCTGTCTGCAAGTTTGGAACCTGAAACTTTATTGCATTGTGGAGTGTATTAAGGGGAACAGTTGTCCTTAGTGTAAAGGATGGGTGCAACTTGTGCAACACTGCACACAAAGACATATACGTGTGTGTGTATATATGTATATATGTATCTTTAGATACTTTTATCTGCCTGTCCATCTGTCTGCCTATCTGTCTACCTATCTGTATCTTTATAGGGATAGGTTTGGAGTTTTTTTCTTTTTCAGTTAAAATACACTTCATTGCATTTTGCTGGTGTTCACAGCTCCTGTGATTAAACTAAAAAGAGTTACTTGAAAACAATTTTGCATGCCAGTTGGGCTTGGTAAATACCACTGTTGCGATGTCTTGATGTAAATATCGAGGCAACATTTCACTCCCAGTTTATATGTAGTACCTTCTGATGTTTCAGATGTTTGAGGTCCTTCCTTGTGTGAGTGGGATTCTTCTCCCTTTTTTTTCCCAGGCATACTGGAGTGCAAGTGCAAATTTCCATAAAATTTAAATAAGGTGCTTCCTGTAATAATGAATAATTGTGGCTGCTCTCTGGTCTGCATTGTAATTAACCATGATCAGACTTGTTTGGGGGAGATATTGTTCCTGTTATAATTTGACAGGCTACTGTGATTTTGCCAGATTAAACAACCTACAGCATTTACTTGCAGAGTCACAGGGACAAGATGTGCTCCTGCTGCAGGGGCTTCTTCTTAAAAGCATCGGAAGAATGAATTAAAAGCTAGCTGTGAAGGGCCATCAGTTGTACCAGTGAATACAAACCTATTCAATTTTTGTAGGTTGTAATGA
>NW_009221217.1:33139-70306 GCF_000690835.1 Fulmarus glacialis | reverse complement strand
CCCTCGGAGTGTTCACAATATTGTACAATGTGATACTTGTGAATTAGACAGTAAAATCTGGCATTGTGGCTCAGAAAAGGCAAAATGATCCTTATATTTCTTATTTAGCAGGTATTTCTGCCAGGTAAATAGAATCTTTCTGGACAAAAAGGGGGGGAGGTGGGGGGGAAATCCCAAACAAAACCAAAACCAAATCCAGAACTACAAAAGAACCATAAAAAATAGCCCTAAATAAAAATACTTTCTCTTTTAGAAACAGCAAGTGACCTTGTGCTCAAACGCAGATGCTGTACACAGTAGAGTGATCTCTGTGGACTTGGTAGCATTGTATCTGGCCACTTGGTCAGCCTCTGTTTCTCTGTCTCTCTCCTTTTTTAGGTTAAGAACTGTTCAAAACATTACTGTCTAGTTACTGTGGTGTCTTTCATTTAGATTCTGTTTATTGACTAAACCACAAGGATTCCTGCCCAAAGTACCAGGCAGCCTACGCTTGAATGATTTTGATTTTCTAACATCGGCCCTGGGGTTTATTTGAAAAATGTACATACACTGCAGCTTTAACAAGTCAAGTGACTGCATGATTTTGACCACGGAGTAAAGTATATCTGAAGATCATTAAATTAAAAAAGAGGGGGGGGAATAAATGTAGTAGTCATTGTACCAGCACTGTGCATGTGTGACACATGTTTTTTGTCTTTTCATCTTCCACAAGAGCCAGAAAGTTTCCTGCCGTTCTCTTTCCAGCTATTGACAAATGATTGCCAGATGTGAGATCTTTGCAGTGCTCTTTCCCCTTCGCAAACCTGCAGTGATGGGATATTCGATTCTCCCTTGCCCATTTCATCTCCTTTCCACATCTGCCAGGGACACACAGGCAATACATCCCTACATGAGAGTTTAAAGTTTATTCAGCTCCTCCACTCCCCCCAATAAAACATTCAAAGACAACAGAATGAAGTCCATGTGACTCTCCATAAATCTCAATGTATTTCAGAGTAGCTTGGGTTTTTTTATTTGTATGCATCTAGGTAAGTTTGGTTTATTTGTTGGTGTGTATTTTATATATAAACTTATACACACATATATATGCATGTGTATATGGAAAAGGTAATGTAAGTTTGAGACTGCTCAGGAGTTCCTGTCATTGTCACATAATATGAATCTCTCCCCCTCCTGAAAACAAAGCATAACATTTTACAGGATCGTCTGCTAAAGTGGTTGTAATGAGCAACTAAAAGAACATCGGTGATGACCTCTCTGCTGTGAAAGTTTTTAAAACACTTTTTAAAAACTAGGCAAAAAAATCAAGCCTGTGACAGATTGTAGATGATGTGTTACTATCACTTTCCTCCAGTCTTGCTACTGGATTTTTAGGAAAATTCTGAGAAGACTTTCCTTCAAAGCAACTTTTAATAATCTAAGTAAGGAACTAATTTTTATCTTAACAGAAATAGTTGTGGAGTGGCCACACACATAATCAGACTCATGTACAAAGCTTTTCTGGCACTGCTATCTAGAGTTTGTATTGATGGGGATACTCTTCCCTTCCAAGTCTGCCTTTAAGTATGTTTAACAACAATAAAAAAAAAAAAAAAAGAAAAGGGAGAGACAGACAGACTTTCCAGCTCCTGACCTTCCTATCGGGTGGGCTAACACAGGTGGCCTTCTGTTTTAATACTACGCTTTTGGCAAACTGAGCGGCCCTTTGGTCCCTGACACAGATCAGCATTTTTTTAAATTAAAAAGAAAAAAAGTCGATAGAATGTCTGCCATATGTGCTCAAAATAGTGGATGGAATTTCAGGAATAGAGATGCTTGGGTTTTAATCTTAAAAGACTAAATGGCAAGTGCCTTGCTGTTTTCTTGTTCCAGGGTTGTAGTTGCACAGTTGTTACCCTTTCCGCCCACGCCTTTTAAGAGATGGAGCCATATCCTCGGTTTCAGACTCACAACTTCACTTTTTTTTTCCCATGTAATGTGTCTAGGTTCCTCCTATAGAGGAAACTACCTGAATTTTGTGAGAGGAACACTGTAAGGGGAAATATTCTGCTTCTGCTCACAGAGCAAAATAAAACCCAAACCCCAAGCTGAATATGAGTAAAACTTGTCCAAGATTCAGGGTTTTTTGCATTCTGCTTTTCAAGATGATGGGATAGTGAGATAACGTTGTAGGTAAGAGTTTATTGCCCATGTGGTTGCCATTTTAATTTCTCCTTTATTCTTTTTTTTTTTCTCGTTAAAGAAAGGACAGGTTATTTTTGAAAGAAACATAGAAAACTTAACACCTTGAAGGTCAAGGCAAACAGTTGTCTGTCTTTTTCGTAAAACAATCAGGCTAGAAACTCCAGTAGGAGGAGATGAGATACTTCGAGTTCAGAACGCTTCACTTCATTTGTCCTTACTAATGCACTGGCTGGTTTCTCATGTCTTCCTTCTTCTCTCACCGTGGTTACTCGGGGAGGTAGAGAGGTGCTAAGCAATGGAGGTGTCATCCGGCCTGTGCACTGAGGGAACGTCCTTCAGAGGACGACTTGTCACTAGCCGTCAAAGAAGAGAGTGGCTTTGTGGTCTCTGAACATCTGGCAGCGCTGCACAGGAAGCTGAGGGGGTGTCATTAATTGTGATGAAATAATTTAAACCATCAGGAATAAATGAGGCTGTTAAGCTAAGTTCAGATTCCATTTGCTGTGCACATGTGTCTAGCAGCCTGTGCGCAGTTAAAAAAAAGAAATGAGTTATATTAGCTTGTGAGTAGAAGTGAAACAGATACTGTAAATGAAGTGAGTTACAGTGTGATGACATCATGTAGAACAACATTCAGAGAGTGAGTTTTGTAAAATCAGCATGCAGGAAAGTAGTATGTTACTTTGATAAAGTTTTGCTTAAGATCATACCTGACGATGATGGATAAAGCAAAGGATGGTTTGGTGCAGGATTTGCGAAGCTTACTGTGCAGTTTCAAAACAGCCTATCTTGTAAACAGAGCTTTTGCCTACAAATGTTAGTGCAGTTTATCTGTTATTTTATACCTACCAGTCTGCTAACTTTGGAACTGGACCAAGGCAGAGATATTCACAAATAAGTGGTTGGGCCCCCTATACAGAGAGATCCTTTTGAAATTTTGTTAGTTTTATTTTGTCGAAGGGAGAAGGGGCATTTATTGACATGAGATTTTCATATCCATGCATCAGCTGTTTTATAAAATGAACAAATTACACTGCACAGGATTTTAGGGAAATAGGGAAATAGATAATCTTGAACTGGTTGAAAAAAGAGATGCGTTAGGTAAAATGTCTCAATTTGCCTTTTGGTTGGACATTCCTCAAATAAAGAATTATCAGCCCTCACAAACTTGCAGAGAAAATGTCAAATTCTTTTGAACAGGTGTTAGGTGCAAATTCACTTGTTTCTAACCTCAACAGGCAGACACAATCTGACTTTTGCTGACTAGTGACCTAGTAAGCAGAAACAGTGGAAAGTGATGGTTATGGGCATCTGCAAAGTAAAGAAGTTTCAAGAAGTTACAGATTTAGCCCAGCCGCTTCTTTTGGCACCTGGAATAATACTGCAAGCCTCTAGCTGCAAGTAGGACACACAGCCAGAGCTCACAGCCTGTGCTTTGGCTATCATCGGCAGCATATATACTGCTGTTCCCAGGGAGCAGGTAGACTGCTCACAATGGTGGAGCTGGAAGGCTGCTTTAAATTCTGCCAGTTACCAGCAAAATATTGTCAGGGTTTCTTCCTGTGACCATAAGAGAGCATGGGTTTGTGTATTTCTTCTGCCTTTCTGACAAAACGTTACGGTCAGCTTCTAAAATTCTGCTAACTCTTGTTCCATTGTCCAGTTGCCTGTTTGTGGACTTCCAGTTTTCTTTGCTCAATTCCTATTTGGAGTTGAGGGTGCTTCGGCATTTCAAGACTTTAATTCCCAGTGGATAGCTTTAGGTATTAATAGAGATAGGGCTGGCATCCCTGACTAATTTTTCCACTTCCCTTGAAGGAGTGGGTGCCCCAAAATAGTCATCAGAAAATAGTCTTCTTTTTTAATATCAGTTATTATTTCAGACTTTAAAACTATTGTCATCACTAAAATTAGATATATTTTGTGTAAGTCACTTCTTTTGTCTTGTCTTATGGTGCCCAAACAGGATGCAGTGGTACAGCAGGTGGTGCAAAATTGTATTTGGTCATTGGAAAGACAGTGTAAGGATCCCCAGTCTTTGTAGTGTATAAACCTTTCAAGGCTTTTCCTTCTCCTTTCATACCCTGTAGGTGAAGTAACTGTTTATTTTAATATAGGAATACTAAGGAAAAACTTGCAATAACAGTCATATATATATAACTTTGACCCAAAACGTTTTTAAATTCATAACTGTAAGTTTTGTACCAGTGCTTCCTTCTGGCTTGAAACCAAGAAATCGATGCTGTGGTTATCGGCGAACTCGGGTTCGTATCAGAGCATCCTCTGGAGCGCTGGGAAGCTGTTGAGAGAGCGGGTGGGAGCAGGAGTCAGAAAGTGAATGCCTGAGCCCTGTAAGGAGACTGGCTGAACACAGCCCGAGTCCTGGAGGTGCTGAGCACTTTTTATCCTGGTTGAGATTCCAGGTAAGATGGAAAATAGATGCATGGCAGGTTAAGGGGTCTTAATATGCCTGTACGTGCTGAACTCCAGGCTAGTGAATTTGAAAAGTTTGGGTTTGGACAGTCAAAATATTATCAGTATTTCTAAATGAAAAGCATATTAAATATTTTCTCCCCGGAGTGCTTTAATGGCTGTAGCATAGGTCATACCTCACCCTCAATATATTTGAAATGTTTTTGCAGTATGTATGTGGCATGTAGTTTGGCTGCTATCTATTTGTGGAAAACAAAATGAAGACTTTTGGTTTTAGTTGTTTCTGCTGTATCTGAGATACTGGAGCTCCCTCTCCATCCGTTCAAGAGGAGGACTTTTTCTTTTGTAAGGCTTTTGCAACCCCTGCAATTTATGCTCTGGCCTTCTAGACTGTCCCTTTCCTTCTGCCTAATCCCTATCATGCATCAACTACATTTGTTTATATCCTGCTGGAAGCTGTGAAGAAACAATTCTTCAGTAATGTCACTAGAAAATGAATAAATAAAAGCTTTGTGTCCCCTAGACTAGTTTCTTTGGGCTAATATACACCGAGAGATATTTCTGAGGAACACTCTCTCTGTGTGTTTGTTTTAGATTAGTTAAATAATCGGGTTAAACTATGACAGAGTGGAGGAGGAGTGGGAAGGAACAAAATGAAGAACTACAGAGTGAACAGATAGTGCTGCAGACATTGTTAAAACTTAGCAGCCTAAGTGTAAAAGTAAACCCTGAGAATGGGAGGCGAGGATGGCTGTACTAGATGAATATAAACGTTAGTCTGCTAGCTACAATGAAATGCAAACTCTTGAAGTTGCTTTAGTATCTATAAAATATTATTTTAAGGATCTTGTTTTCTCTCACAGGAATAAACAAGGCATCCCATCCTTCTGAAATCATGTATTAGGCTGAAAACTGTTCAGAAATGTAAAATGAGCCCATTTTGTGCGTTGAAGATAAATGCAGATTTAAGTCAATTTACTTTGTTTTGTAAAGCCATTCTGTGAGGTTCATGATGTAATAGAAGAAATATTGTGATTATGGAACAAGATTTCTTGCTACATTTCTGTCATCTGTTAGGGTCCTTTTGTTTGTCAATTCTGTTAACAGAATTCTGAAGGAAGTTGCTGAGACTTCTACGTAAAAGAGCTACATGCTCGACTCCCAGTTACAGTTTAATTTTTTTTTTCTTTCCTAGGATGGGAATTGTATTCTTTTAACCCATTGTCCCCTGCCTCATTAAGTACAAATACCCTCCAGACATTGTTTTCTCAAGGCACATCAAAGTTCATTATAAATGCAGCTCACTATTAGTGGGCAGTGCTGTGTTGTGCTGTTTTGGTACAAAAATATTTCACTTGCATGTTAAGTTTATTAGATATTCCTTATGTAAACTGAAGGGGTGTTCTTTGATGTTCAGACAAACTATGTTTTTAGCAACTTATCATAAAATCAGTGGTTAAGTTATGCGAGAAGCTTCCCTCAAATGCTGCATTAGTTGGTGACAGTGTTGTTTTATTACTGGAAAAACAATAACGTAGAAATGGAAATACATGCATTTGAGCAATTGACAGGTCCACAGAACTGCTCTACATTTGGCACCAACAGTTACACTAACTGAATCACAGGCCTGGAGTACTGGAAGGATTGGGGCCTGACTTTGGACCGGAGAACTAATGGAATAACATGTGCTCTAGGTGTCCAAATACGCGAGGTACCTGCAGCTTCCACTGATTTCAGTGACATTTTGGAAACCAAGCAGTTATGAAAAGCAGGCCGATAGGGTTTAATCCCCATTAAATAAATAAAAACCAAGATTGTTCTGAGTGCCATTTCAGTGGCAGCTAGCATAGAAAAAGCAGCGTAACTTTTTTCCAGATCATTGTATGCATCGTTTGTGTGCCTGGTTACATCCTCCCAATGTTTTACTGCCAAGTGTATGTATTTTCTTTTGGGGAACTGGTTTGAAACAGTTGGCATCAACAGGTAGCACAAAACCCGTGTGATCCACTTACAAATATTATTTTTATGAATTGAGCAATTAGTGTCTGATGTGGCAGGCATTCCTAGGCTTATCCTTGAATTGTGCGTGATTTATTCCAGTTTAGAATGAACTGATGCAGTAGAACTCCATATATGACAAGACATAGTGGTACTTTTAGATTTATTCTGTGCTAAGAAATAAAAAATGGCCGGCCTAATGCTAATTAGAAAAAAAAGTTACTGGAAAATTTAAGCATTTCCTTTTGAAGAGGCTGTTGCATCTGCCTCTAGATTTTCTTAAATGAAGCAACTTTTTAATAGTGATGTCTCTCTTAGCACCATCCTTATTAATTGTTAAGAGTATGTCTCATTCTTGTGGTTTATGAATTAGTAGTTGCTGAAGTTTTTTGAACAAATTATCCATGAATTATTTGTTTGGTGTTTTCTTAATGAGAAAAAAATGGATAATAAGACCACATTACAATACGGGTACAAAATCACTGTAGCAGTGTATCCAGATTTTTGTTGAAAGGCCTTAAGCATGGCAATGATACTAAGCACAAATTTTTCACAGTCACAGTTGAGCCATGCAGACAAATCTGAGTTAGATTTGATCTGTCTTCTAGAAGTTAGGCCAACTGTTATTCTGCCTTTACCAAAATAGGAATATATCAATTGGAGCTGAGGTTTGTAGTGGAAAACTGGAACTGCATGCACAGGAAAGAAGTGGGGTTGGCAAAGTGTTTTGCATACACTGAGGCTGCTCATTTTTGGTTAGATATGTGATAAAAATTACACAACTAATTGGATAGATATCACTGCTAGATTTGGGAGAAAATAGTCTTGAATATAATGATTTTCTCTAAAAAGCAGTGGCAAAAGAAGAAAAAAAATAATTACTGCTTCTCTTTTCTATCCTTTGCCCACATCAGCCACTTTCTTTGCCTTGATATAGCATTTTCCCCCTGGTTTTCAGTTTTTTATGTGTTTTCAAAGTTAAATAGATGTAGATCCTTAATTTGTATGGTGCTTGACTTCTGTTACTTAGGTATTCTTTCTCACGCATGTAGGTGTGCTTTGTTGCCTAGAAGGGAGGTTTGAGGGAGCAGGTGAACCAGGATGGATGTGTACCAAAAATGAGCGTCTAAAGAGGTGGCTGCCGTTCTGCCACACTGTGGCAACAACCACGTTCTCTCTCTCTGTCCTTCTGGGACCTGTAGGTTGCCATCAGGAAAGGGCAAAGACTCATTTAAGCTGAAATTGTCTAAGAACAAATTGTCTTCATACAATCATCGGATATCTCAAGTTGGAAGGCACCCATAAGGATCATCGAGTCCAACTCTCTTTTTGCAGGTAGTGATAGCAACCAGTGCTGGAGACTGGTAAACATCCCAGGATGTGCTACGGGGCATGCTTTTGGTATTATATGGTAGCTAGCTGAAAGCTAGCTAGCTAGTGTGATTTTGCATTTCAGAGGTAGGTGATAGCTGCTAAATTTTGCAAATGTCTGACTTTGAAGATGGAATTATGTAAACACTCTTCATGAATTACAATGGGGGTGAGGCAACATGATTTTTTTTGCGGCTTATTTTTTGTTGCTTATTTTATTGATTCTGTAGTGGAATACTTTTTATTTATGTATTTGTTTTCATAAATTACCAGGTAAGAGAAATTGGATAAGCAGATGAAACAAGATCAAAGATTAAGGCAGAGGGCCCTAGGGTGAAGCTAAATTCTTTAGTGGTGTATTCACTTGTGTAGCTGTAGAAACCACCCAGTACTCTTCTCTGTACTCTTTTCTATGCTGTACGAGGAGTAGTGAGGAGGGGGTCACAATCTCCAAAACTGGAAACAAATGACAGTGCTAGATGCTGTCACCAGCCTGACTAACTGGGGGCACTGGAGTAGAAATAAGACTTAACTACCTTTTAAAAAAGATATTTTTCTTTATTGTTATGACTGTGTTCATTATTTGTATTGCAGTGGTGCATAGAAGCTTCAGCTATGGGCCAGGAGTCTGGTCACTGTACAAACACAGAACAAATCTTATTTTTACAGTGAAGCGATCCCAGAGTGGAATGTTGCAAATACTGTAAATCTTCATGCCAACATGCCTGTGATGATGTATCAGGAACTGTATGCTCACTGATCCAGAAATAAGAAGATGACTTCAAAAGAAGGGGAGGAGGAAAAGAAGATCATGTTAGCTAAAATTTCATATACTTAATTCAATTTTCATTTTTCTTTGCACATTACTTTGAAATTTCTGGTGGCATATAGAAGGCGGCCAACCAGGCAAACATTGAGGAAGGAAATTGAAGAGGAGGTAACACAGTTCAGTTGTATGAGACTGAATTATTTTAACCTTTTTGGAGGTTTCCTAGGTGGTCAATAGTAGTATGAGGGGGTTGTGTTTGTTTTATTCAAACTGAAAGCTAATTAAGCATCTAGGAGAGCTATGAGAGCTATTTTTTATCAGATAACTGAGTCTACCAGTGGAACGAAATACTGGTAACAAGGCATAACAAAATGGGATCAGAGCGTCATGATGTAACTTTGTAGACAAAACCAGAGAAGCTTCTGTACGCAAAATGGAATCTGAGGTGCACTTACGGGCAATAAGACACTTCCTAACTTTAAGTGTAGTGTGGGGAGATGAGCCGGAAGTTTACGTTTACTTCGAAAGTAGTTGATGTTTGGGGTTGAAAAAGTGAACTCTACGGCTTGATGTTGACTTTATTCTCTGCCATCCTTTATCTAGTAATATTGACTCACTCTATTCAATCAACCTAGTCAATATATGAAGTATTGTATACCTCATAATTACATTATGACCTAAAAATGTGAAATGTGGCTTATGAATAGCTGATAGCCTGCAAATCTTTTAAAATCTTAACATGTTGATACCATGACTAATTCTAATCCCCTCAGCACAGCCTGAGATATTTTCCTTTGTATGAAAATTGTGGGAGGGGTTGGAGAGAAATTACAATACCGTAAACCACTAGGTCAAGTTATTCAGATCCAGATTTGATCCATTGTCATCTATTTTTTGTTCATATGCTTGTGAAATATCAACTCATTTTGGCAGAGACCTGCTCTGAGTTACAATCAATTTAAAATCTGAGAATCTATCAAAACCATATTTCTAGCTGTAGCAAAATGTATATTTACATTACAGTCTGTCCAACATAAGTAATGTCAACAGTATTATTGCGTACATTTTATTCCAACCAGCAACAGTAGCTCTATCCAAGTTCCAATCAGAGGTACAGTGTAAACACAAAACTAAGTTTTATGTCTTGCAGTGGTAAGCCAGTCATGTTCTGGTTTTTTAAAAAAAAAAAAAAAAGTATGTGTGGCTGTGTATATTACTATTACAATAGTTCTTGCAGATGCACTTGGATTATTTTTTTAGCCAATGACTTACTGTCAGATTCTTTTGCATTTTACTTATAAACATAGAAAGTGCAGTTTTTGTAGTCTTTTCCTTTTTGAAAATAAATGTGATACGTCAAAGACCCTAATCAGCAACTAGAAGACTTGAATCCTCTTTTTATAGGCCTACATAGTCCATTCCACAGCAGGGCACAGACTTGGCTGAGGGTAGCGTGCAGAAAGCTAGTTATAATGATCACAGTATAACCCAACTTTCCAGCAACAATAGCAAAATTTAATAGGATATGATCATTTTGCTCTTTGATTTCTTTGAGTAAAAACTCATAATTTGGCTAAAATTACATGGGATGGCAAATCCATTATATGTCCTTTTGCTAATATCTGCTAGAAACTTCTTCACTCCCTAGCCTCCCTACTGCTTGCTCGCTAAACGTTATGTTTCTTAAAGGAGCAATAATGTACTTTCCACCTCTTAAACTGAAAATCATTACCACGTTAGGCGAATGTAAGCAAACCTATGTAGCCCAGATAAAATAGTTTTCTGAAGATTTGTTGCTTAGAAGAAATAGATACTTCTACTTTTTTTTTTTACTGTCAGTTTTATTCTCATCTGGTTGTGACAATTTTACAAAGCTCAAGTTCTTATTGTGTCATGATGAAGTCTTTTACAGGTTGTTTCTGTATGTGCTCTGAAGACTAGGTACATGATCTGACTGAATTATTGTCTCTATGAGCCTGTGCAACTTGGTTGGTACCTGTGACTTACACTGTAACTTCTCAATCATCTAAAGTGCCTTTAGAATTTTGTAATTTAACAATACATAACATCTGTACAAATTTAACAAGAAGATTATAAAAATGCATTATGTCTGGTTTAGCGAATATTGGTACCTACAATGTGCAATTTTGCAGAGCTTTTGATTTAAGAGTCATTGCTGAAAATAGTTTTGAGGAATCTGCTTGGGTTAGGTGACTGGTCTTGTTCGGGAAGAAAGGTGGCCAATGATATTAGGAAGAGATGTACATTCATTATAGACTTTGCTAACTTATCTTCGTACACAGATTATCAGTATAGTGCACGTAAACTTACAAATAATCTGTTAACATTATCGTGTATAATTCTTTTCTTGCATTTTGAGATCTTTTAACTAATAGTCCTTCCTTCTTAATATATTTGAACTTACAGACAATAGGAGACATGTCCCTATGACGTGGCATAGACACACACGCACACATTAAGAGAAGGAGGGTGGCGGGTGGGAAGAGAGAAAGAGAGGGAATTTCAGCAACCAACATGAGAAAGATCAAGGGGATGCCAAAATTACTGGAAGGAAAGAAAGCAGAGAATTGAAGATGAGAAGAAAATTAGGGTAACATATAGATATAAGAGCCCATGAGCAAGCACATCTCATGATGCGAGTGTCCAAGAACACTATAGTGAGATAATGTATTTCTTAAAATGAAGTCAAATAAAATCCAATTTAAAAAAAGAAATGTAAAAGAAATGTGAATCTCATAATTCTAAAAAGAGGAATAATATATCCCTGAAGTAGATAAAGTGAAGTGAAATCCATAGTAGTTAAGAGGTTACCCAGTGATACAGTTAACCTATAGTAATTAAGTTTTCCACACACTAAAAATATACACATATAGTTGCGTTTCTGTGAAGCATTACTCAGTCAGGAGACTAAGGTCCTTAATATAGACAAAGATTCATAATACGAATGCATGGACCCTCGAGATCTGTACAGTTACCTAGGTGTATAAAGTTAAATATATTTTTAAAACTTCACAGTATTGAGGCCTGGATATGTAAAAACAAGGCACAACAAGAAAAATGCCATAGCAAATTTGCCAAAAATATGATGTCAGAGTATGCTGTATCAAAATTGTATATTACATATAAGAATAGGAAAGCTCTGAAATGGTGATGGATCTCATAAAAGAACACTAGTGCTATTAAAGAGTTGTGAACTATAATTTACTGTGCTATTATAACATGATTAATTTAAACACATAGCTCCTTCCTCTTATAGAGCAATTCTCTTAAAATAGTTTTAAAGTTATATAGAGGGGTGCCCACCATACATTAATGCCAGTAATGTACAAAAGTATAAATTTAGAGGAAAGTGTTAAGAGGGAAAATATTTTCTTAGGCTATTGGAAAGGTGGAAAAAGAACTGAAGAAGATTGGGGGACAGTTGAGTTAAGTATAACTCACAATTAATTGACTTGAGCAGCATGACCTCCTAATCCTATCCTTCCTTATGGAACCACCATGCCTTTACTGGATCGTGTTAAACTTTGCGGTTTTTTATAGTTAGATTTCAGATATAAAATGTGACAATAAGGATGGATCCAGACATTTTCTGGAAGCAGATTTACAGTTATCTGTGATTTTATGTTTTGGGTTACTATCTACCAGAGATCACTGGGGCTAGTTATAGAAGAACAATATGCTGTGGAACAACATGCATGAAAAAAGGTTACGGATTAAAGCCTACTTGGTCTTATAGCATATGAGTTACAAATAGTTGGATATGTCTCCATTTGCTTGTGCATATGTTTGCTGAAAATCATACCAGTTTAGTCTGCTGCTGTATGAAATGTGAGTTGAATTTGCAGCATTCCTGGTGCGTGGCATGTTTTGAAAAGCCTCTTTGAAGTTAGAGACATTGTACAAAGTGCTGTCGTAGTTTCATTGTGCATTTTGTGATGTCTGCTGCAAGTCTCTACCACCTCACATTACCCTTAAGCTGAATTTTGATTGCGGAGCATTGGAATTGGGTGACTTGAAATGTGAGAGAACAATTGGTGATTTCAATCTGTAAATTGGCTTGATTCCTAGGAAGACCGTGAATGGTTTGGACAAACCATGGAAACCTTTTTTTCTTTTTTGTCGCAGGGTTTGCGTTCTGAAAAACAAAAGCTATGCATTGATAGTTAAAGAGACCTGGAGAGACAAGTCCTTTACTGGATTTTATTTGGCAACCAGTGAGTTCCATTTACTTCAATGAAGAACACCCTGTGGGCTATTTTGGTATATTCTTTGTGAAGTATCATACTTATGACTTCCATGGGACTTTATGATAACTAGAGAAAAAGAATGTGAGAATTCTTGTTTTGGATTATTTTTGTTTGTTTATTTGGAGGACAACCATATGGCAAATGCAGTTGTTTCCCAGTAGACAGCTCCAATTGTGTACAGATTCACAAAGCTAGAGGAAAGAATTGGATCTGTTGTTGAAAGGGTCATAGTGTGTAGCCAGTTAGCCAGAATTTTGAAGAGTAAGCGAATCATTAGGAGTTTGACATTAAGGGCTCTAATTGTGGTTTTGAGTATTAAGTTAAAGGATCAAAAAGTGATATTCTCTTTGGACCATCTGGAGTTATTCAGGCCAGCAGTAAATGTTCAGCAGATTTAGGACTGTTGTTAAGTTTCTAACATTGTTTTCTGTGGAGTGGTTTTTTTTTTTCCCTCTGTTTATTCAGGGGTGGTCTTAAGGTCAGTAATAGTAGGTGCTTCAAGAAAATATCGGTGTTTTGGGAGAGTGACATCATTTTTGTTGTGTGTGGGCAAGAAAGTGTGATAGTCCTTTGCTTTCCTCAGTGGGAGAAATCAGCAAGTACAGTATGGGCAGAAGGTCAGTTGTTCCCAGTCAGAAAGTGCTGACCCTTTGCAAGTTCATCAACACGACTTTCATTTGTAATGACTGTGCTTAAATAAGTCTTTGTTCATTAAAAAGTGCAAGCAAAGCTGCTCCTTCTTTCCGTGAATAGCGAGATGCTGATTTAATGAGGACCAGCAAAAGGATGTATGTGGAAGCTTGCCATCGTTCAAAATGGTGGGAAAGTGCCAAGGTGAGCAATGCATAGAGCAGATGCTGTGATCTCACTTCTCCAAGACCAGTATGAAGTGGAAGCATTCACTCCAGAGTTTCTTTCCCTCCCCCTTATCTTGTGCTTCTTCCCAATCAGATCTCATCCCCCAGCACTAAACCCAGTGTACAGGCCTTGATCTTGTGCCCAGCCAGTCTGAAAAGCAGTGTGCACGCAGACACATTTTAATCATTCATATGATGATTGGTGGCTCCCTGTTGTTAAACCACAATTATTGACCCGCTGCTGTTGAAGTACGTGGCTGAGGGAACGTGGCCTGTCGGTTGCTGAGTGAATAGGAAGGAAGCGTAGAGCTCCTCTAACCCACATCTTCTCATCAGGGTGGTTCGAAACCACCATGGTGGTGAATCACTTATCCTGCATTACAAAGTGTTTGATTTGACCGAAATGGCTAGGTTAACATGAATGGGTGCGTTTAAAGTACTCAGGATGGATAATAACTGTCCATTGCCCGCATATCTGAGTTGGCTAACAGGTTAACTGCTGGAAAGTAATTTAGCTGGAAGAACAGGCCTCATGTAAAACTCCTTCCAAGGCAAATATAGCTGCGTGATGTATGTTAAAGTTTTACTGAGGAGATGTTTCTACACAATTATAATGTCAGACAAAACAAATGCATACTGCATAAACCTTGGTTGGTTCAAGACTGTTCAAATAATTGTGTTCAAATTATGTTCAGATAGCTTTTTTGTTAGTGCTGGTTTTGCTTTTGCATCAAATTTACAGTTCTGCTAGACCACGTGGCACAAAAATTGAGATAAAGAACTCAAGGAAGAAATACTGGCACTGACTGTAGATGACAGTGACTCACAAAGTAGGACGTAGGGTGGTTCTGTTATCCAGGGCCCGATACTTATGTAAAATAGGCCATCTCCCCAAAGTTTGTGTTCTAGCTTGGAAAGATGATGAACAAGAGAAATCTAAGATGGAAAATTTGTTAAAAATGGACGCTGAAGGACTGAAACAAAACTGCAATTCTAATAACATTTTATTAGTGCCTGGGAGCCCGTGTCTTTGCTACAACCTACCGAATGTTTTATTTTTGTTATAATTACAGTATCTTGCCTGCACTTTGTCCCTCTGATCCTTTGTTAAAGCCCGAATCACTATGTGCAGACTGTGCTTGTAGGTGTGATTTATTGAGTGACAAGTAGCTGTAGGGTAGAACACACGCCTCTGTACCTGAGTAAAGTATTCGACATCACAGAGCTGGGGGGGGCAAGAGAGGGAAGAAAAGCACAGAGCAGTAACACAGCAGCTCCTGGATACAGATCAGACAAGAGGTTCTGCCACAAATCACCTAGAAACATGTCAGACGCTGCATGTTTGTTGTTTTACACTGAGGGCACAGCCGTAGTCCAAAAGTATTGATTCTTTTCTTTGTACAGAGACAGAAACTGTCAGCTCTAGCAGGCTGACCTTGGTATGGCTCAGACAACTATTCCCCACCCTGCCTACCATACGAACCCCACAGGAAAAGTCCAGGCAAGATATGCCAATGTCCGTTTCACATAAACAGAGAGAAACCCAAGCCTGCCGAAACAGCTCCCGTCTCTCCCTCCAGAGGTCCACGGTAGCAGTTCTGCACCACATTCCCTATGACAGAGAATTCGATTTTTTTCCAGTGCCTCAACATTCAAGAGACATTAATTCTACTTAATCGTTCAAGAATTCAGGAACTGTCTACAGAAACATATAAGGAAAAAAAAGCCACTGCTACTTCTCACAAAGAAAAAGCGCTGGCATTTTTTTTATGGGCCTGGTGGAGGGGGTGGGAAATGAGCCCACTTTGCACTAATCACAGGCAGGAACGTTTTAATAGAATTGTAATTATTTGTGTTGGTATAGTAAAATGAGCCAGGCATATTGTACGTGTAAAAACATGACCACATTTCTGGGAAATATTTGAGTTGACTTTAAGCATTCTTCTGCATTTTTTTACAATGTATTTCAGTGCAGTAGAGTTATGTGATGTGTTTTCAAGGGTTCACTGTTTTACTGATAGTATTTCCCTCCTTTTAAATACCTTTCTGTTCCCCTCCCCAACCCTAACGCCCCCATTCATTCAGTGATGAACAGAACTCAATAGTAAGGATGCTTTTCCTATGGAAAAGGTTGACCTGAGTCACAGATTTGACTCCAACAAGTATACCTGGTTCGGTATCTGTGAAGGTACAGAAGCTCTGTAAAGCCTTAATCTATCTACAATTACTTCCTTCAGCCAAGTTCTAATACATTCTGTGTTCTGACATCACACATCACCAGGTGCCATCATGCTTTGGTCAGTGGATGATCGTGCTTTTGCTGTGGGAGTTTACAGAACATAAAAGTCACTCTGGATATCTTAGTTCATCCTATTCTTTAAAAACCCATCTTAAAATACTATGCTATTGGTCCTCTGACTATTCAATAACTTGAGCAGTATTTAGTATCTGTAATGTTTAAGGTGCTTTATAGAACAGAGAGAAAGGGACTGTATGACAGTAAGCACTTGTATTTTACTTAAAATAGAAAGTTAATGTAATCAATAGATGAAGAAATTCAAACAGGATGAATGAAGAAAGGAGTGGAGAGAGGTTATAGTTATAGGCTATTAGACAATTGCTTTGTTTTAAAAGATTTTGTTATTTTCATTACTGTTACTTTTCAGTTATTATTTTAACTTGAAAGCACATTTCATGCTGCATGCAGCTTTCCAAGGAAAAGTGTTGATCCTAGTAGAGATTCATTCTCCTTTGTAGTATAAACTATAAATTACCTAAATCTATCTACATTTCTGTTGAAAGGCTGTCACTTAACCACATTATGTGACATGGAAGAACTGTATCACCAAGTCAGAGTTTTGTCTTGTTGGAAAAGGATGATGCAGATTGTTAATAGAAGAAGTCCCTCTGCTTAAGAATCACAACATTTTACAACTTTTTAAGTTGTGTTAAATAAAATAACTTTTGAAACACATGAGTTTTGAAAATCCATATAATGTTGAACACTACTCAAAAAACAGGTTTTGGGAAATGCTTTCTACCTAACATTTTGTAAAGATATTACCATATTAATATTCATTCTAAAAATGTGTTACTTACTATCTTGTAGAAAGCACACAAAAAAACTGGCTTCAGAAAGAAACACGGCCCCACCGTCATTGGAAATATTTCACTGGTTGATCAAACCCTAGTGATTGCAGTAATGAAAAGATATTGGCAAAAAATAGTTTCCTTCTTTTGTTATTACTTGCTTTGTGCTTTTGATAGTGTTTTGTATATGATGAGTGCCACTTCTTCCCTTTTATAATTAGTTTCCCATTTTTTCACTCAGTAAGTGCAAAAAAGAAGGGCATTGCAAACAATTTGAAATTGACTGAAAATTATCTAAATTGCCTAGACTTTTGAGAGAAGGGTACAACTGAAACTTTTTTAATTAGCTGTCCTGCAGATTGACTGTGTCATTTCAGTATTTTATGTGGCATTCTGAAAACCGTCCACTCTTAAAGGAAAATTTCAAGAGTTTTTTTCTAATAAATCACTTCCTGTCACCAGGAAGATGGTTAACACTGAGGCAGAACCTATGCTTTCCCCTCTTTAAGCTGTTTGCATTTGTTATAAAGAGCATAACTAAATTGGACAGTTACCTTTTCTGTTCCTTATGCCCTCTCTAGTACTGCTGTTATTAAATCTTTTTGCTGTATTGAAAATTAACTTTTAAAAAAATCTGTTTTCATTGAAATAAAAAAAAAAAGGAGATAAAATTATTTGTAATTTTGTGAGGCTATGGAATAATTTAAATTTGCATTTTTCAACCTGTGTGTCAGGTTAAAAAGAAAAATATTTTAAAACTTACGGTTTTTTTATTATTCCATGACGAAGTATTCAGTGTGGTATAGTATTCAGAGATGTAAATAGTTCGCAGATGATAAACAATTTCTCTATGGCAATCACAAGGTGTGTAAGGTAGGCAATGCAATATGAGCAGTGTATACCTCAAGTATTAAAGGGAGTAGGTACTGTATTTAATTTGGAACAGCAGTGAAGCAAATATAAAAATGGTAGTGTATTGGATGTTACTATGTCTTCTGAAGTCCATGTTATACTTAAGAACAAGGTATTCTTCTGTTCTCTTTGTGTCTGTCACATGATGTACTTATGGAATTACATTGCTTTTCAAAGTGTCAACTGAGTTATGCCTTGCCTTGTTAGTATCATGTTTGATTTCTTGGACAGGGTCTATAAATCACTATCTAATATGCAGGTCTTTTGAAAATGCACCCAAGGTTTATTGCTAGTAACAGACTAGTGGCCTTATGTGGACTTTCCATGAATAAAACAGATTGATGAGCCATTTTATAGCATTGCAAGCTGTATTATAAATACATCACCCTTTTCAGTAATTTAACGTGAAGAACAGTCTAATGAGCTACCAGCCATAATCTGCCAGAGAACTGAGAACACTGCTAAGCTCATAGACCAAATGATACAACTTTGATTAAAGGCTAGAAACTCAGAAGTTTCTAAGGGCTTTCCCTTTTGTGAGTTTTTTGCTTTCTTTTTGAATACTATATTAAACAGCAGGGCAATGCAATACTATCACAAGTTTGTGTATGACGTTATAAAATCTGGTGAGTTTGGGGAAAGGAGAGAGGATATAGGGAAAAGTTTCAAATTTTGGTATAATTAGATCAATAGATCTATTTGATCAATAGATCGAATTTTTTTTAAGTTTGCCAAAGTAAATCTTCAAAACTGCTGCTGAAATGTAGGGAGTCAAGCAAGTAATATCTAAGAAAATCATAGAAGAAGGAAAAAGAAGGAATGAATAGAAGTAGAAAAAAAAATTTTTAAAGGTGCCTTTCTGTGGTTGTTTTTCCTAAAAAATCGTTAGCAAACATTCCCACGTGACTGCATTTTATACAGATTTCTGCTTTGCCCAGATTTGTATAGTGGGGTAGCAGGAAGTTCTGCAGAAATACATAAAATCAGGACTTTGATTTCTTGACTGGCTATTCATAGCCATAGTAGTTTTGAGCAAATGAGTAGTCATGCAATGCATGGGATAAATTGCTTATCAGCAAACCTATGAGAATAGGAGCATACATGCCATGTACATATTTTCATGTATGGAAAATGCCAGTGAAAGGAAGAGTAGAAAAATTGTGTCTGAAGAAGGAAGGGCAGAAACATATAAATAAATTGGCCAGCATTCACTTGCTACACATTTTCCTGCTTATTCTTGTTAAAAATCCTTCGTGTGCGTCTGGTTAGAATTATTAAGTAACGCCAGCTTTTTAAGCCTTTTTCTCTGACTTCTCTTGATCTCTAACCCTGGCCACTGGAGTCAAATCCTGATTGTATCAAAATGGCTACAAAAGGAAACTTTAGTGGAGTTAGTTGGGTTCAAAACTGATGCACAAACATTTCCCTGTAGAAGCAATTTGCTTAGAATATATGATTTTAAACCTAACTTTAAACTCAGAATTTAAATTCATTTTTAAATAAAAAGAGGAATTGATTATATATTACCTATTACTTGAAGAGGTCCTAGAGATTTTCTGAAATGGGACTACTATCTGAAAACATTTACTTTTATGGCTTAAGAATAGCTTAGCGACTAGCATACAGTTAAGAACTGAAATGTGGATTTTAAAATAGTATTTTTTTACTGTGAAAGCAGACAGGCAAGCAAGCAGTTCAGCAGTCTAGGAGATTTTGTTCCTGCAGGTCAAGCATAAAAAGCCTTGGTTACACAGACTAGAAGGCAAAGCACTGAAAACACTTTAATTAGTCTTTACAGAATTTATGACAATGCAGTATTTTGCATGAAAAACCTAAACATTCCAGCAACTGCCACTAATCTATAGGGGCCTTATTTTCCCAGGACTTATACAGTGTGCGTCCATATTCTTTACATAATTTAAAGGAGACACCCCATTAATATCCTGTGTACCCCATTAAAAATGGAAAAGTAAATTCCCTTTTTTACAATCAATCATACGTTATCAGTTCTGTTTTGGATTTAAGAGAGCCCTCCAGTTTTAATGCCATTACACATTTTATATTCCAGTCTGGTTTACAGTACATCAAGTACTGTATCATTCACAGGGTAGTCTGAAGGGAAAGGATATTTTTCTGATCTAAATAAACAGGACAAATCCTGAAGCCTTTTACAAACCCTGCATTGAAGGTCCCAACTGAAAAGATGGGATCTTCACCTGAGCAAGGAGGCTGATACCTCGAAACTAGGCTCAAATCTTTGAATACCAGCCTTTTTTGAGACTGCTGTTTGAAATCATGGGAGGACCCACTCTTTGACCATCATTCTTCTGAGAGACGTGGATTGCAAGGGAGTTTATTTTGCCGGGACATCTCTCAAAAGAACCAAGATGGTGTCCGTTCTCTGTAAAAAAAAAAGAGGTCCTGATTCTGTATTTATAACAATCTTGTGCCTATTTATGGTAACTATATTAAACTACTCAACATGCAAAAACCAGTAAAGCCCAAAAAATCCAGTAGTATGCTTTGGACAGGTCAGAGTCCTCTAAAAAAGTACCATAATCCTCTGTGTGCATTAAAGGAAATTACACAGTCTCAACAAGATGTATCAGCATTTCAGTGTTATGAATATTTACACTGTTTGTGAAAAGCTTCATGACTTTTTACGATGAAGGGCACTATGTGAATGAAAAATATAATTTTAAACCTTTGGAGACTGCACATGTATAGTTTTTTCATATTTCTTTAGTATTTATTTGGCAGAAATCATAGGAATTTTCTTTGTGAAGTATGTATCTAGACTGTGTAAATAGGTGAACTTACCCAGACGCTTCTGAAAAAGGCACCTCATGGTGGGCAAATAGTTGCTAAACTTTAGAAACTTAATAACCTGCATACCATCACATTTCCTTGTGACGTAATATTTGTCCTGCAATGCTTTATGGCAGATGCCTGCATTCTGGGAAGCCATTCCTAGAGTGCTGCCACTTAGCATTCAATTTGTTGTTTCTGTAAACTTTCATGCCAGAAAACAGTCCCCAGAATATTCAGAGAAAGTGAACGCAAAGAAGACGCAAACACACAGAGAGAAAGTTCAGAAGCATTTTGAGTTATGTTCATAAAAAGCTGTTAATATATACACATCTCGTTTTGTTTAAGAGAATTTTGAAAGATGTAATACTGAGGGACGTGATCCTCCCTAAGAATTACTGTGACGCTTTGGCAGTTCACAAATAACAATATTTACACTATTTAGTGGAAACATTTATTTTAACTCTTCTTCTGGTCCGTAGTTCTAGCGAAGTGTTACTAATTATGCTGTGAAGAGCTATTACAACTCAGTTGTTTTCAATGACTGTTTACCTCGTGACCTCTGATCCTAATCCTTACATTACTAGGAAAATAAATCATTTCAGTATTACGTTTTGTGGTAGAAACAAGCAAACAAACCCCCTGTAAATCCCAAGTTAAATATGTTTGACTGGATGAGGAAGAACAATTTCAGGGGAACATCTCTGCAGAGCACTTAGTAGGGTGTGTTTGTATTTCTGAGCAGAGGAGAATGAGGAGGAAGACACAGCTCCGTATCCAGAGAAGGCTTGGAGCCCTTTTTAGCTGGAGGTGGCTGCTTTCAGCCATGTGGATAGAGGACTGCAGAGCAATATTCCTGAAGGCAAAACTGAACTTTTTATTCTTCCGTGGATGAAAGAGTTTTCCCTGCCTATGACATCCCTTTGTGTATTTGCAGTGTATTGCCTTGGAGATGCTTTTTACCCTGCTACTGGTTGTCTGGAATGGCCTTATTATTTCAGACTTCCACTGCCCATTTTTTCCTTCCACTTCGTTCTTCTAATTCCTCTTCTCCTTACTTCCCACTCACTTTCATTCCATCCTTGCTTGTTTCTCATACCACGTCCACATTACCATTCTTTGTTACCCAGTGGCCATTGCTGTATGGCAAAAAAGACAACTCATTTGGTATCTCAAAAAAAGAAAAAAAAATCAAAACAAGCCTGATCCAGGCAAGCTCAGCACAAGAGAGCAAACAGGATTCAGCACAATAGTGCTGCCTATGTTCCTGGTGTCTTATAACCATTTCTTTTCTGCTTGACTGAGGTTTTCTCTCTTCTGAGCCGGGAGCAGGGACTGTGCTTCCTTTGTCAATATGGGGCCGTGGTTCTCTTTGGGTCGGTTCTGTGGGGTTTTACTGCCATGTCTGCTACTACTCAAATTAAAAAATAACGCTGGTGCAGTTTTCCTTCTGCCCTTGCCACCTTGCCCAGCAGTACTGAGTGCTGAAGTGGAAGTGGAGAGAAGGAGGTGATGGTTGTATGGTGGAGACTTACAGAGGGGGATAGTATCTAGCAGAGTTGTAATTTATTTCAGTCATTTATTTCCACTACTGGAAGAGGCATTTTGGTTTTGTTTCAGAAGGGGCAAGACACCTAAGGGATGGCTTAGAAATGGGAGGAAATGTTAAGCAAACATTTTAGTCATGCTGATTGCCTAATTTCTAAGTGTTTATTCTGATTAGTAGTTTCTCACTTTAATAAATGTTTTTACAAGAGGTCTTAGAACCTTAACGGAATCCACTCCCTTTTCTTTCCTCTTTAAAGCACCTGAGGAGATGGAAGGAAACGTTACCTAAAACATAATATTTTTTTATCATTGTCATCACTAGCAACTTTTAACAGAATTTGTTTGGGAACAGCTTGCTCTCTTCGTATTCTCGGTATTTAAGTGCCTGAAAAATGATAATTAACCTCTTCAATTTTCAGATTCACATGTTTCTGTGCACGGGTCTAATGTCCTTGTCTGTGTGCCCACTTGCTTTTATCAGAACTTGTTTCAGTAGAAACGACCAGAGGAGCAGAGCAGAAAAGTTGAAACTGCCATGCTAAAAGTGTAATACAACCTAGAAGTAATCAATGCACTTCTGCTAACAACCTGTGAAAACAGTGCTGTAAGTGGAGGGTCAGTGTTTATTTTGGCTTATGAAACATTAAGATAAATCTTAACTGTGATGAGCAGGTTTAAGCCAAATGATAAACGTTGCTAAGCAACATGTTACTTGTAGTGTTTGCTTATGGTGGGAGAATACTTGGCAGATATGGACAAGTTGTCCTTTTTTTTTCTCCCATGTTTTTGAATCTTACTAAGGAGTATTATTCTGCTTAAAAAGGAAGCAGGATGTTGCTGTGAACTTGAATGCACTTGGGTGTACAGGTATATATTTTATGTGTGTTAGACAAGGGTTTAGATTGGTACCTGCTGTTTTTACAGCGCGGATGGATTTCCTAATTCCTTCACTTTCCGATATCTAAGGCTCAGTCTCCAAGGGAGTATCTCCAGGTAGTTTTCTGGAGCCATTTCGATCCTGATCTGCTGGTCCCGGGCTGTCTGAGAAGAAAGGGTAGAGAATAGCCTCGAAAAGGAGGTTGTGGGAGGAGGCCTGTATTAACATCTTCAAGCATATAAGGGTTCACTGCTGTTCATGGCTGAGGTGCCAGTGGCTTCCATGGAGCCACTCTCTAGATGCACTGAATTCCCCAAATGACCTGCAGCGCTTGAAGGAGGAGTTGCTGAAGGAATTTGTCATCTGTGTACAGTGGGGGATGGGAAAGGATGCCTGTCTTCCTATTGCCCAGCCAGAGACTTATTGACAGAAGGAATGATTGCAGTCATGGTTACTGGAGTGTTCAAAAGTTAATTTGTAAGCATCTGTCTTGAATCTGTTTCTGTTCAGGGGAGGAAAAAAAAATGAATTACAGAATAGCAGTGTGGTTTTTGATAAAAAGCTGTATTTTTAAAATATTTATTGTGATTTGCAGGATATTTTCTGTAAAAGGGGATGCTGACAATACAGCAGTTAACGACAATAACGTACCACACAAAAGTAAAATATGTAGTAGTATTTGTTTAAATGTTTTACAGTTTTGCTGTTTGAAAATACTTTTTAATATGCTAAGAATTAATAAGGATGTTTAAAAATACTTAAAATTGCTTTTCAGATTGGTACAATCCACAGCAATTGTTCCACTGGATTATTTCACATTGTGAAAAGGTCTCCCAAAGAGGTGTTTTTCAATAAAACAAAGGTATCATTATCATGTCAGTAACCACTCAGGTATTGTAACTAGTCCTGTTTATTATTCATAATTCTCATCATGAGGGAAAATAATCCATCAGCAAGTGAGCTGATTTCTGATTACCTTGTTGAAAGGCAGATGTGGCGCATAACTATGCCCATTGTATTTCTGCCTAGGAGTTCCTCTTCATGTTCTCTGCAGCACATGTTCAATGAGTCTCATGCTTCCAAGAAATGCCAGGCCTACTGCATGTGTGCTGAGCCTGCAGTCTCTGCAAAGTGAGGAAGGACAGTATGTTGGGGACACGTTGGGCTTAGTGCGCGTGCACGGATCACCTGTACAGTTGACCCTTCCTGAAAAGTCAGACTAACTGTGTACTAGTTGCCCAGTAGTTTTTACAAGCTTGTCAGAGAGATAAAGTGTCCTAAAAGCCATCTGTGAAGTACATATACAACAGGGTTGGTCCTACTTGGGGGTGCTGGGCATGGTTATGATTTATAGACAACCAGGCAGCCCAACTGAAACACAAAGTTACCAGACTTTGGATTCTTCACAGACAAAATAGGATCGCAGGTGTTGTAGTGCTAATCATACCTTGTAACTCCTGAGTTGTGCAGTGACTTCTGTGAATAAATCTCTTAATGCTGGGAATATTGACATATAATGTGGGAAAAAAACAAAACAAGCTCAGAAAATGGCCACTGTCTGCCAGTGGAGTTTGTGTAGATGTTGGTGAGAAAGCAGCTGCCGTAGCTTTACTCAAGTCAAAAATAGCTCAGAGAATGTGAATCAGGAGAGTAATACAGAGAATTTCAGAAAACTGCCTTCATAGTACATAAGCATACGGGAAGAATAGTCTAGGTAGCCACCTTCTGAGGTTCCACATGTCTTCCAGAGAAGTATAGGTAACAATTATCTTCTCAGTTCTTTCTAACGCTTCTGTGTCTTTGAGGATTAGTCTGTTCACTATTGAACAGAATAATTTTAGGAGGTACTGTAAAGGAAACAGGCTCACATGTCTGTAAGTGATTTACCTGCTCTCCTTTCAAGTGCTGCTACAGATTTGTGGAACTGAGGGATGCTGGATGTGAAAACTATCCCACTCCATTTTAATTGTGAGTTTGACATCAGTGTGTAACTGCTTTCCCCTGCTGTTTCTGTGGACCTTCCACAATGCAATATGAGGAGAAAACACAACAGCAGTTGTGAATGTAAGCTTACAAAACTGAGAATAAGAGACTGAAAAAATTCCTGTGGAAGCAAAGGTTGCCTGCGATGGTTCTTCCTCTTATGGGTTGAGTGCATGTTTAGATTTTCACATTTTTGTTACCCTAACAATTAATTTCAGCTCCTGCAAAAACAGTGCAATTCAGAACTTCATAAAACAACTGTATGTTTACCCCGCTTTTCCAGCCAAATGTTAAGGAGTACGTGGAAATCAGGACATAATAATTACTATTTTTTTCTACTTGGAAGAATTGTATTATGGTAGATTGACTAGGTACCAGAGTTAGAATGGACTTAAATCTGCAGGTTTGGAATTTCATTAAAATACAGTTTTCTAATGTTAAAAAATGTCATGCTGACTAGAAGGGGAGATCATCATTGTAGTTGCACATTCTTTGTAACATTTAGTAAATGCTTATGCACATTTTAAATTCTCTCCTATACTAGTTTTATGTCACTCACACAGATAGCTACCCATTGTTGCCTGTTTGCAATTTTTAAAAATTGACCACATAAGACATTTTGAACTGATGTAGACAGACGTCTACATCCTCTGTTTTTGAAAATCATTACACATTCACTTATAGGTGAATGTATTATTTCTATCCATCTTGAGTGCTAGTCTTTCTTCTTTGGTAACCACCTGATGCCACACAATTGAGCAAAATAGGCTTATATTTAAGTTTTTTATATCCCTATATATTCTAGACTCTCCTGGGTTTTCCCTCAATACTGTATGCAAGTGTAAAATGACTTAGAGTGTATGTCAAATTAAGATTTGGTTTTAACTGTGCTTTCTCCATTCATGAAGATGCTAGTCTGAAAAGAACCAATAATCAACAGCACAGTTTTGGACATCTCTTTGGTTTCCGTCACCTTGAAATCATTAATGAACTCTGTGTGCTTGACATCTGTGTGCAGAAGTCAACAAGCCAAGCAGTGAGCTTTTGTTCTGGTTTTGACATTAGTAATTAGTAGCAGAACACTGAAATTAGAAGTTAGAAAAGTATGAACATAGTTAAATTTTGTGCCAGTAGTAACAGACTCTCACAAAACAGTTAGAGGTCTGCCAGTTTTTCCATGTTAAGTAGACTGACCCAAACTGTACATAATTATCTATGAAAATAGCATGTGATTTTATTCAGAATTTTGTGATGGCTAAATAAGGAAAAAGATGACTGTTTGTTGATGTTAGATACGTATCCCCTGTGAATGGAAATCTGCAAGGTCCTCTAAGAATTTGGATTGCTATCTGAAAAATCAGTAGTCACTATCAGTGATTACACCTGATTTGTTTTTATGAAACAGGATCTGTCACGAGATTTTAATCTGGAACATTACAAGTTTTTTGAGACAGTTGTCCAAACTGTCCACATAAACTCTAGATGTTAAATAGCTTTCTATGTACTTGTACCTGAATATCAGGAATCTCAGCACATTATGAATGGCTGGTTTCAAAGCATCAGAAAAACAGGACCCAAGCATTTATGAAATTTTGGGACTAGAAATTATTAGAAATTTCATGGAATGGGCAATTTCATTTAGTCAACCAAAGAATTTAGAGCAGTTTAGCTTTAGATAGAGATTGCCATTTGTAGACATTTATTTAAGCGTGAGGATCATTTGCTGCATGTTACACCAGGAGATTAAAACCATTGCAGTGTTGTTTATATGCCTTTTCATCACCTTTGTATAAGAGAAAGCTTAGTTTAGTGAGAGACTTCATAAGAATGCGTAGTATCAACTTCTCTCTCTCACTGAATTCTGATTTTTCTAAATCTATGGAACATGAACTTTCTTAATGGGACTTTTGTTCATTATTCCAGGTTCCAGTTGGTATGCCTTGCATTTTTCGACTGTAAATTGGGAATGAGTGTTCCTCTTTGAAACATTTTCAAACTTTGAGTGACACATGCCATCTAATTGTGATTCGTTGATATAGTCATTTTTTCTTGTTCATGAGATTTCTCATTTATTAAACACTTCTCCAAGAAATTGTGAATAATGCCTTAAAAGAATAATGTCATTGTCTTCAAACTGTCAGCACTTTTCTTGCCATTCCTCCCCACATTTTCACAATAAATACTGTTGTTGGTATTTACCAACTGCCTTCTGCCTTGTTGGGATGTAGATTTCTTAATGGCACTGGAAACAAGAGGCTGGTAACACGGACTGTGTTCGTACTTAGGGGACAGGTGTTGGTCTTTGGTAGATAAAAGTCATGTCAGAAGGCGGGCTTTGAGTAGCATCCAGATTCCAGACCCTCCAGGTATTCTCTAGTAGCTCATTAGATTTGCGAAACAGCTCTGTCTTCAGGAAGCGGGCAAACAACTCTGTTGTCGTGAGCTTTGGGGAGCGCACCAAGGTATTCTGTGCATCCTGTGGCAGGTCACTGCTGCACACCAAGTTAACTGGAATTGTGCTTTTGATGAGTCAGTTGATCTGGAGAGGAGAGGAGTGCTGTCTGAGTTATGGTGAATTACACTGTATTAAGGCACTAACTATGCTGTCTGGGCAACTGAAAGTCTGCTTTGCTTTCGTAAACAGCATCACCATATCTGCACCTGAGAGAGGGGTTGTTCATATGTCAATGTTCGTTGCTGCTTCTACTTTAAAATCTTACCCCTTGTGTTAAAAGTGTCTGTTCAGGCTCTGTGAAGTGAGCAGTACCATTCAAAGAATTTTATTTAAGTATTTATGTAATGGTCAGTAATTAATCCTTGCTGGCCTGAAAAGTGGGCACGTAAATATCCCCATTTCTGGAGGCTGTGAAAGTGAGGCAGCTGGGAGTTCTTGACTTACTAGAAATCTTAGAGTCCACAAATTTGGAATTGGAACAGGAATTCCTGGCTCTCCCTCATGTTCTCAGGCAAGTAGATTGCATCTCACTGAGAAGTGTGCGAAAGCTGATAACATTATAGTCCAACTGATAACTCTCTGGGGAGATGGAAAGCTCTGCCTTGAAGTTCACCAGATGTTTGGAAGTTTACGTTCTGTGTGAGCTATGAAGAATTGTATCCTTAATACGAGCTTTCTGAATTGTATAGAATTATGTCACAGAGATAGCGGTATTTATACACAGTAAGACTTAGTTTAAAACTCCTTAGCAATGTTGCCATTTTCTGTTAAATTCACTCTGATTTTCCAAGAAGAAGAGCATCTCATCTAAGTCCTTAAGCATTACCTCGTAATAGCATTTCTTGTATTTTCTTTTTTTTTTTTTTTTAAGCTCATGGTTTTCATTACATTTCTCTGACTAGTTTATTTGGGTAAAATCTTTAAGCTTTTTCTTATATCCTAAAGACTTAAATAAAGAACAGAGAAATGGGGTAGGCCTGCTCTTGTTGTAATAGCTTTTATTTTTCTGGAAATGCTTTTGTTAGAACCTGCTTTTTCTCCCTGCTAACTGATATATTAAACACTTTATAAATTTGAGAGTTAAATCTGGCTACAGCAAAAGAACAAAATTGCCATGAACTTCAAAAGGATCAGAATTCCAGCCTAAAATTTTACAGTCCTGACAGAAAAATTATCTCTTTTGCCTAAGCTTAGTAGGGAAATCTAAGTATATATGTAAGCTTGAAATCTTCAAAAAGGCATTTATTCCTATCATTAGTATATAGTCCTCCGTGATTTCTGCTTAACCTACACCTTATATCACGTCTAATGAAATGTAGAAGATGCCACCATTATTAAACAAAAACACTGAAATGTTACAAAAGTACAAAAGTTATGATAAAATATTGAACTACTTTGTGCTTGTATTTCTTTGTGACCTGTTGGTTAATTAATTTTACATGACAGGGGCTAAGGTAAAGAGACTTATCATAAAGTAAACAATTAAAAGTCATTAATAACTTAGACAAATAATGATGTTCATGCAGTGAATTGTTGTTATCAGCCTATATTTGAAAAAACTTATAGATGAGGATAATTTAGTGCACTACATTTCAAAGAGGCCAGTTCTCTTGTTACCAGTATAACATGGGATAAAATTAATCCCTTTTTAACTGCAGTGTGAATATTCAAATGACTTGTTTCATGAGCTAAATGTCTTCTTAAATCATAGGAATAGCGCAGCCGGAGAGAGGCGAGAAAGAGCTTGCCTGTGAGAGAGCAAGGCAGTGTTCGTTATTAAACACTGGTTGCTGCTAAAATATGGTTTCCATATGGAGTAGACTACATGTAATTTATGTAAACCACATTGGTAATAGTTTTTATCAAGTGGTACTAAACACAAGCTAAATCCAGCATAACTGTTTATGTAGACTGCATGTAAGTAAATTGTGGGTATTACTAGGGCTAGTCAGATTTTTCAGGAAAATATTTCCGTTGCTGTCCCCATTATACAGTAACACAGCTCACATCTGCAGCAATGCCAGCTTTGGCTAAGATGATTTTGGCGCTTAGACAGGAAGTGAAAGAAACTAATTTGTAATAAATCACTAATGGCGCTCATCTAAGGACTTGTAGCTGTAGTGACATATAAAATATATCTGTTAAACATACTTTTATCTGCACAGGTACTCAGATGTTTTACTCTTCCTTTTGAAAAGGTGGGATGAGGTTTTTGATAGGAAGAAAAGACATAGTAAAAACTATTTACACAGAATTATAACTAGGCACCTAATGGTAGTGATGATAAGGGAAAACTGAAAGGGTTTTTGTGAGGGTAAGGTATGCTATTCTAACATGCTAAAAAACCCGAGAGACTAGGAGACTGTAGACGACATTTTTATGTACTTTTGGTTTGGATGAGACTTTCTGACAAAATATAAGAAGACCCTAACTTAGATTAAAAACTGTGTAAGAGCTAAGCACAGAATCGAAATAAAGATTCCTTTCAGAGATGATATAGACCTTAGTATTAGCCCACACAATGTTTTGTATATTCATTATTTATTTGGAAAGGAGTGCATAGGGTTAGTTTGCTAAGCAGGTAAGACTAATTTGAAGATGAAGTCTGAAAGACAAACACTGGTTAGGTAACAGTGTTTGATGGATTGAACTGCAAGCTCCTGACCTCTGATCCTGCCTGTGCCATTTCTTTATGGACAAATCTTTCAACACCCATGTTTATTTTCCTTATTGTAGATAGTGATGCTTAATAAGCTAGGTCAAGAATTCTGTTATTGGTATAATTTTAAAATTAAGAAAAAAAAAACCCACAACAAAATAATTTCCAGAAAAACTCAGCCAGAAAAGACACTGAGCAAGCTGCTTAAAAGTATCCTTGCTTTCAGGATGGGCTTCGACTACATGACCTCCAGAGTTTCCTTCCAACATAAATTAGTCTATGATTCTATAAGAAAAGGAAACCCCCAAACCCCAAAACTAGTGCATATATATTACATAGTTTGTGTTCTTGGGCAAAAGCACACATTTCTTACTGAAAAATTGTAGTATTGCATATATGTAACTGAGAGGAAAATCTTCGGGTTTTTTCATTTAACTGTAAAAGGAAAATCAAAGTACATACATGTAAAGATAAAAAAAAATATTTAAATTATCAATTCACAGTCTTCTATGGCTGTTGTTTACATGCCTCATGCAGGTGTACTTCTAAGCTCTCTGTTCTTTTGCCTCACTTACATGGCTGGAGCACTGTACCTCTGTGTCACCCAGCTGACCTGTTAAAGAACAGCTAGCCTCAAAGCATCTTCTACTGCCTTGGATACTCCCTTCTCTGGGAGAGAAGGATAACTACTTCCAAAGAAACTCGAGGTGTATCTGAAGGTAGATGGGTTGGTGATTTCAATATGAATCTGCCCCTCAGATGGGTTGGTGATTTCAGTATGAATCTGCTCCTCGGAGAAGCAGTGAATAGTACTGGCATGTTCAAATCCATGATTATACTTATTTTTCTTACAAGAAATGATACGATTTTCTAACATTGAATATTAGCTAATGACCAAGGGCAGCTATCACTTTTTTTTATAGTCACTGCTGTTAATTAGTCAAACTGTTAACTTGGACAGTAAATTTATTCCTTCCTTCTGGTTTATAAAAGGTACATTAATGATCTGCAATTTATATAAATCATACAATTGCTGGAAAAAACCTGTAGTTTTCATTTCAAACAGTGTGACCAATTCTGGAAACCACTGGATGAATTTTGCAATTGGCTAAGTCACATGACATTGTTTTTGAATCATAACTGACTGGCTTAATGCTTCAAAACTTTTTGTCAAGAAAAAAAAAGATATTTGATTTCTCAGTTTAATTCTTCTCAGCAATTCCTCTGCCATAATGTTTTTTTTTTTTAATATCTGAATGTAAAAAAGTGAATTGATAAAAAACCATTAATTGAAACAGGACAAACAGAGATTCTGTTTCCCATTCAGGAAAGTGTGCATGAATAAGTTTTGCTCTAGTCAGGAAACTACTGAGGTGTGCCAACATACAGGGTACTGTATTTTATACTGTAATTTTTGGAATCACTTTATATCAAATTGAATTTTAATTTCTATAAAATGTCCATTTCAGAAAAAAATGGAAGTCAAAATATTAAAAGTTATATTGTTCATACAGTTATTCAGGTCTCATTGTAGTAAACTTTTGATAACAAGGGTTTAGAATTGGCTATATAATTGTAAATGAAGTTAGAAGACACCATGCAAAAGTTATGCCTCCTATGTTGATGCTGGGTATCTCTAATTGTCCTCTCCCAGTTCTTTCTTTTGTTGCTTGACTGATTTTTTTTTTTTTCTTTTGAATTTGGGAAGATGCATCAGTGTCATTTTTTGTGCTCACACAAGAATACAGCTTGCATTAGAAGGTGATGTAAATTGTAAAGCTAATTCAGTGATAGCAGTTTATTATTGTTATGAATATTCTTTATTTGACTCTACAAAGGTCTGCTGAAGACCTTTTTCATTTTAAGCGGAAATATATTTTATTAGTTTATAATTTGAGGTAAACCAGTAAATTATTAAAACAAAACCACCTTCTGCCCTACAGTTAAAAAAAGTTATTTTTAACTGTGTAAAGAGCTCGAGTTTGTAATTTCTTTTTAGCTTATGTTAACTAAAAGGCTGCACAGTTAATGCCGTTGATGCAGGGCTGACATTAGGATAATAGACAAGATACCTTAAAGATTTTTTTCTATTCTTTTCATAACCTGCTGTACCTGTCCCACCCAAAAACCCCTTTAAAATCCCAATCCATCCAGTGCAGCCTTTAGAGGGCATATGTCTGAGCTGTCTTCAGTCTATCTTACCAAGAAGGAGAGGGTGGAGATGAATTTCAGCATCCTTTGATCACCCTTCCCAGTTTTCCAGTGCTGGTGAGAGCCTCAGTTGTAATGTAAGAACGGCATCAGAGTTACCTTTGGTATAGGAAAAACAATAATTTGACTACAAATAGATTCAGGCGCTGATATCCATGTACCAGAAAGGGATGAATACAAATACCTTTGGGAGTATTTCTTTACCCTCTGAAAATGGGGTAAGTTCAAGCTTCCCTGTAGAATACATTGCACATCTGGAAAGAAAAATAATCTGAACAGTTCTTAAAATCATGGTGCTATTTGGTATGTCAGAGCTGACTTGAGACATTTCTCATCATTTGTAAATACTGTTAGTTGAAATTTTTCTTTGTTAGTTGATTCCCTCCCTGATTACAGAGGGAGGTCTGTATAATTGGACTTGTAGTGCATATGTTGCTCTTAGTATGTCAGCATGACATCACAGATGCGTTGGGTAGGGAGAGATCACACTACATGTATTTATATGTTAAGCTATACTTAAAATAGTTTTCCTACAAAGTGTGTGTGTATACAAAATATATAATGGCACGGCACTGCATTAAAGTGTTGTTTGCACTTGATAGGGAGTCTCTGAATTGCTCACTTAATGGCTTTACTGCCTGGGGGTAATGTGACCATCCCCAGTGAGAACCAAAAGCCTTAAAGCTGCTAAACTTGTTTACAGTGTTTGTGTGCACATGTATACACCGTACAAAAACCAGTCACCAAAAGGGGACAGACTCCTGTGGGTTTTGGCCTTTTTCACATGCTTGCCTGATATATATTGAAGGGGGGACGTCTGTGTCTGCTAGAAAATCTTACAATAGATGTGTGATGTACCTATTGCGGTACTTTCAAGAATTTGTCACAAGACAATTATTTCATCTAAATCTGTTCAAAAATTTTGAAAAAGGTGTCATTAATGAAAAATCAATCTCTGTCAAAATTTCACCCTTTTCTGTAGGGATATTCTCTAAAATGCATAGCTATGTGAGCTGCGAGATAAGTCCTGGACCAGGATCTCGACTTTTTAAAGAATATTAGGGTTTATAGCTTGCATTTCTGCAGGGATGGAAGCAAGACTATTTTTTCTGGAAGTAAGAGGGGAAAAGTGGACTTCCCAGTGTGATATTCAGTACTTGCTTTTAGTCTGAGATGGACCTGGAACATCAGACCTGAATGTCACAGCATTTCTTATGTAAAGGAAAGCCACTCTATGTCAATTCTGATACTTTTTTGTTGTTGTTGTTTACATTGATTACTTTTTCCCCCGCTCCCTCTCAGTCAAGTACAGTAGGCTTATGTTAATTTTGATACCTGCCCTTACGTGTAGAAGAATCGAGAATTTGTCCCCCTCAAGATTTTTAAAAGCCTCTCTGAAACACCGCTGGAATAGTCTTCAATAAAGCGTATAGCATTTACAGCACATAAAGCGGTGTGGTGGGGTATAACTTTTACTGGTTTTCCTGTTGGGGTAATGGATATAATTAGAGATTAACGAAGTGAGTTTCGTGACCTTCCCGGATTTAATCAGATAAAATCTCGAGATCTCAGGACAGCATTCCTCCCCCCACCCTCCTTCATTCCTGAGGAGCGTTCTGTGCTTTTAGGTACAAATACAAATTTATGGACATATGCGTGTTTCAAGTATACGCATGTCTTTTTCTGTGCTTTAAGCTGTCGTACAAGCAGGGCAGACGGGTAGATGCGTACTCTGTCTCTTTAAATTTCCTGACTCGGGCTGGTTTGACAAAGACCTCCTTATCATTTTCTTGAAACCCAGTTTCCTGAATCAGCGGATTTTTTTCCCCCTTGAAACTTCTGAAACTCTGAACTCTGTCAAAACAAGATGGCTGGCAAGTTTTAGGGACAGAGCAGAGACACAGACGGAGACAAAGAAGCCCCTGAGAAGGCAGACGGACTTATATTGCTTGTGGTTTTTCAGTACAGCTGGTTTCAGATGTGTCGGCCTTGTTCTGCACTGGTTCCACTGCCAAAGCAAGACTGTCACAGCTGGTAGTACTTACTGCACTTGCGGGAAAGTATGTGATTCATTAGTTGGAACCGTATGTTTTTCACCAGTTCTGGTCATGTTTTTGTTAGGATGTGGTAAAAGCATAAGCGGGGGGTGAAGGGACAATGGAAATATGTGACTTGTTAAAGATTGGCCCCAACCAGTTATTAGCTAAATTGTATGCTGTTAAAAAAAAAAAAACAAACCAAAAACCCCCACCATTGCTCACAAGACAAATGATTTAATTCTTTAGTTAAGGTCTTTTAGTCATAAGTAGTAAAAAAAATTGTCAACATCAAGTCCTTTTTCCCCTCTTTTCTCTTAAGTATCATGACCTTTTTTACTGAAAACTGTAGTACAGGAAGAAGTCATGCAAGCAAAAGACATTCGTTTGGTAAAAAACAGCCAAACGGGCTCAGAATTTTGAATCTTTGAAAGGAGGTAGCTGCTGCTACTGATAAAATACGACTGTGGCATAAAGGCTTGTAGAGAACACTTGGAATATTTGGTGAAAGGAGAGCTGTAAGTGGGTGTTCCTGTGCCCACACGTAATAAAACAGACCAGAATTGTCTTGTGCTTACAATTTTTTTTTTTTCCTGGGGTGGCATCTTCCACTATTTTTGAGTGTTGGAGAGACTTTTTTACTGATGTTTATTTTATAGCTGTTTGGACCTAAACATAACTGTTCAAATTAGGAAAAAAAAAAAAAAAATGGGGTGGCAGTGGGGTGGGTGGGACACAGCACATTTGAACCAAACATTACTATACTCTCAAGCGGCTAATACAGTCCCCCCCTCTCCCCCCAGCACCGGTGAAATAGCATGAAGAGACTTCAAAGCCATGTGTTAAAGAAAGTGCTTTCAAAAAGAGTCTCTCTCCTTTCCCCCGCCCCATCCCATTTTACCTCCCAGCCTCTTTACACACGTACACAGCCACTGGACTTTATAGAGCTAGAACCAGGTCTGTCTCTGATAATTAGCTCAGCTGGCTGCAGCATAAATAAAGGAATGCACTTAGGGGCTGTAGTCTGTGACATGGTTTAACAGAGCATAAAAAGGTGCATCTGTTAACATGCCTGAATTCAGTCACCTTACTGTCACCCACAGAAAGATACCAGCTCTGAAATGCGGCGATGATATTTTGCAAACAAGAGGCCAGTATTGTATTAAATTAACCAGGCTGTGAACGTGCAAAGTGCTGCCTCTTAAAAATCGTGCTGTCTTGGCTTACAGTGGTGTTGCAATGAGTCCCTCCAGTATCTATTAGGATGACCTGTGGCACTGAATACTTCAACACTCTTCTGGCTAGTATTGTTGACCTTTGTCAGCTTGATAAAAAAGCAGAGCCTGGAAATGTGCTTGTCATTTTTAGTGAACCAGGAGGCTGGAAAGCATGGGGAAGGGGAGGGGGCTGCAGGGAAGCACAGAGATGCCAACAGCCTGTTTTTGTTTAAATTAGGATGCTGAACCTAGGACAAAATTGCAGTCTGCTTCCCTTTTCCTCCCCAGCAGCCCCATGTCTCTCACCCCTTTCTTCCCCTGACTGTTACTACTTGATTTGAGGTCTGAAATAATGAGGAATGTCTGCGTGATCAAAGTTACTGTCTGCCTCCTGGTCTCCACAGAAGCCCTGCTGTATGTGTTTGGTAGGCGACAAACAGCTTGTTGTAATGTATTTGAAGGTAATACAATCACACTTTTGTTATGTTCTTTGAAGATTTATTTGCTTTTTAATTCAGTAATCCTAATGAAAAAAAATACATATTAAAACCTTTTTTTTTGCCTTTATTTAGCTGTATAATGATTTTTAAATTATTTGCAGGAAAAAGATTACTTCAGCAGGGGATATAGCCAAGCATACTTCAATGAATTGATAATTTCTCTGTTTATAGATGTGTAATTCCTTTGAAAATGTTGATTAAGGTCTACCTAGCTCTGTCCGGAGACTTAACAAGATAACAGGGTATCTGTTTTCAGTACACCCATTTGTGCTATACAAATCATTATTTCTACAGTGTGATCATTTTTTATATATCTATTATTGGTATGGTTTTATATATATATACATATACACACACATTATATTCTTCAGCGGGTCCAAATGAGTGCCTTATCCATTAGAAGGTGATGTAATGCCAGTGGGAGCTAGTCCCACACAGCTTGAAGCAAAAATTATTCCATTTGGCAGTAACAGAATGTGGATGACCAGGAGGTGTGATGCGTTCTCTACTGTATTTTGAAGTAGTTACACTGGAAATATCCCACCCAGTTGTGCTTGGCCCTTTAGTCCTGACATTGGGCCACACCTGCATTCCTGACATCCAGACCCATCTTTGTTTTTGCCAACTGCCTTTACCCAGGATTATCTTCAGGGAAAAAAATAAAAATAAATAATAAAAAAAAACCCAACCAGAAAACCAACACATTAGCATTTACCTTATTGCTGGGAGAGAGGGACGGGGGAGGGAGAGAAGTTGCTATCAAGAGAGATGATAGTGCCTCAAAATCCCTTTATCTGAGTGCTGTGAAGTTGTAATAAGCCAGCTGTGAAACAGAAGGAAAAAAGCCACTGAGTTCTTTTCAGTTCTCTTGATTTTTTACCCCAGTTACAATTTTTCCCCTCCCTTTTTTCTTTTCTTTTCCCTTTTTCTCCTTCCCCCTCCCCCCCCCCCCACTTTTATTTCAAGGGGGTTTCAAGAAAAGCAAACCTGG